>NC_056742.1:413063677-413293677 GCF_019279795.1 Protopterus annectens | reverse complement strand
GTTAGCCTGTGAATAAATAAAAATGATACAATCTTTAATCCATTTAGATATGGAGGTTTTTGTTACTGGTTGACCCAATTTGTTCATTGCAAAGGAAACAAACAATTGATTTGATTTCCGCGTGTGAGCGGTTCTATTCAAGTAAAAATGCAGTTGTCTATGTACGTCCAATTGATGCAAGGTATATTCTGCGTTATTAGAGAATTCTGGAAAAAACACAGGGAGTTCTATAGTTTGTTGAATACAGAAAGAGGAGGCCACCTTTGGTATAAAGGAGGGGTTTAATTTCAAGGACACTCTATGCTTGTGAAAAATCAAATAGGGAGGATCAGAACAAAGAGCTTGAAGTTCTGAAACTCGCCTGGCAGAAGTTATGGCCACTAAAAAGGCTGTTTTCCAAGACAGAAATTTTAAATCACAGGTAGCAGCTGGTTCGAAAGGATGGGCAGTTAGGGCAGCAAGAACCATATTCAAGTCCCAAGGGGGGACAGGATGAGATAATGGAGGCCTAAGGAGCCACGCCCCTTTAAGGAAAGCCTTACAAAGTTTGTGAGACATCAATGAAGGTTCAAATGAGGCATGAAAATTAGAGATCGCCGCTAGCTGAACCTTAATGGTAGAAACTGAAGAGCCCAACTGAAAAAGGGAGGCCAGAAAATTCAGAACCTCCGATACTGGTGCAGTGAGAGGGTCTATACCCCGTTCCTGAGCCCAGAAGGCAAACCTTTTCCATTTGCTGGAATAAAGTTTGATAGTGGAAGGTTTATGAGAAGAAGACAATATGTGGACCACGTCCGGAGAAAGAGCATTGTCTCGGACTAAGGATGGAAGTGGAGTAGCCATGCTGCCAACGTCAAGGACCTGAGAGACAGGTGAAGCCGTCCTGACTGATGAGTCAGCAGGTCTGGCACTGGATCCAGAAACCATGGACCTTCTATCGCATGCCTCTGTAGGAAAGGGAACCAAACTTGATGAGGCCAGTGCGGGGCAATCAAAATCATCTCGCTCTCCAGGTAAATGGCCTTCTGTATCACCCTCGCTAGGAGGGGAAACGGGGGGAAGGCGTAGAGAAGACCGGAGGGCCAAATGTGGGTCAGAGCGTCCCTGGGAATCTGTCCCTGAGAAGGGAACAGCGTGAAGAACTCTCTGCATTTCGCATTGTGAGGGCTGGCAAACAGGTCGCAGCAAGGAAGACCCCATCTGTCGAAGATTTTCGCAGTTACTCTCTGGTTGAGGGACCACTCGTGGGGTAAAAGAATGGTTCTGCTTAATCTGTCCGCAATCAAATTGGATTTCCCCGGTATGTGCGTTGCCATTAGAAAGCGGTTGGTAGCTACCGCCCAGTGCCAAAGTCTCATGGCTTCTCTGCACAGTGGGTAAGACCTGGTTCCACCTTGCTTGTTTATGTACCACACCACCGACATGTTGTCGGATAGGATAGCAATCGGGCCTTGTGGGAGAGCGTGATGGAGAGCTTGGAGTACCAATAGTACCGCTCTCATCTCCAGGACATTGATATGCAAATGCGTTTCCTGGATCTGCCATGTGCCTTGGACCGACCTGTCCAGGTAATGACCCCCCCACCCTACCTGGTAGGCGTCCATAGTCACAGTGGCAACAGGACGTTGAGGTATAAAGGGTCGCCCCTGGTTGAGATTGGATTGGAGAAGCCACCAACGCAGATCTCGACGGCAACTTTCCGTGATCATGATTAAATGGTTCAAGGGAAGTTCCTGATAAGACCATTGAACCGACAGTAGCCATTGTAAAATTCGCATGTGAAGTCTGGCCAAGGGAACTAAAAGTATGGTTGATGCCATCGAGCCCAACAGTTGTAGAATCCGATGGACCGGGGCTCTTAGTAGGGGAAGACAGGATTTGACTTGATCTTGTAGGACCTGAATTCTTGCTGCCGGTAAAAAGGCGCGCATTCTTTTTGTGTCTAAGTCTGCGCCTATAAAAGTAATACGCTGAGATGGCTGTAGTACAGATTTTTGCAAATTGAACGTAATCCCTAAGAAACGGCCCAAGGTGAACGTGGCGCTGAGCGCCTGGAATAGTAGATGCTCGGAGGTGGCAGTAAGGAGCCAGTCATCTAGATATGGAAACACTTGGAATCCCAGACTTCTCAGGTGAGCAGTTACCACTGCCAGACACTTGGTGAACACCCTGGGGGCTGTGGTGAGACCAAAGGGCAGTGCTTGGAATTGGAAATGACTGACTCCGAGGTGGAAGCGTAAGTGTCTCCTGGACTCTTGAGCTATCGGAATGTGATAGTAAGCGTCCTGGAGATCTATGGAGCACATCCATGCATCTTTTAGCAGCAAAGGAAGAATAGATTGAAGAGTGACCATTCGGAATTTGGACTTTTTTACAAAACGATTCAATGAACTGAGGTCCAAAATGGGCCTGAAGTCCCCTGTCTTTTTTGGTACCAAAAATAATCTTGAGTAAGTTCCTAATCCAATCTGGTCGATGGGGACAGGCTGGATGGCTCCTTTTTCTAGCAGCTTTGAAACCTCTAATGCTGCCTGATCCCGCTGACTGGGTGGTACGTCTGGGATTTCCCTTAAAGAAGGGGGGGGTTTGTTGAAGGGGATGTTGTATCCTCCGGTAATAATGCGAAGCACCCACTGATCGCTTGTTATGGATTCCCAAGCTTGTGGGTGCACATAGAATCGACCCCGACTGGCTCCGGAGATGCACAGTCGGGCAACAACTCAGGGGCGCTGGTTGTATGAAGAACCACGAAAGGAATCGCGGTCTCCGGAGTTACGGGGGCCTCTGCCACCTCTGGGGCGGCGTCTTCCAGAATTTCCCCTGCCTCTGGAGGGGGAATCACTGGGTGGAGTAGGGAAAGACTTCTGAGATTTTCTAAACCACATTTTCCCTCCTCTCTGAGCCTTGGGGTAAGGCCTAGAAGGAGCGGAAAATCGGGCCCCAACGGCAGTCAAAGTCTTGCCCTCCTGCTCGCACCGAGTTAGTGTGTCCTTCACCTTGGGTCCAAACAAAGATGACCATCAAAGGGGCGTCGCGAAGGAAGACTTGAAGGCCTCCGAATGAACACAAGCGTAACCAGGCGTGTCTCCTGAGGGCAACGCCTGTTCCGCTGCTCTACTCGCCGCCTTCGGCCGCATAGGAAATGAGCCTCATGGACGAGTTAACAATAGAAAAGAGGGTAGTCATCTGGGCGCCAACAGTCGGGCCAGCGCCTCAGGTAGATTACCAACAAGGGAGTCATTTAGCTCTTTGAGGAGATCCCTTTGGAGCCTCGTAAAATGACATAAGTAGTTCAGCGACCGTAAGGTAAAGGACGCTGAAGACAGGGTACGCTTCCCGTACCTATCCATGCTCCTGGAATCCTTATTAGGAGGATGAACAGACGTTGAAGCCTCTGCCATGTCCTGCTGTGTGGCAGAAGCCACCACCAAAGCATCTACAGGCACACCCTTTGTGAGAAATTCCTTCTGGGGGGCTGACAAAAACTTATTGGGCCTCGCAGGCACCGGTTCCACAGAATCAGGGTGTTCCCACGCCCTTCGAGAAACCAAATCAAGGAGTTCATCGAAGGGCGGAGACACCCAGGAGGCGGAAGGCTGGGCCCCAAAGGCCTTGAGGAAGACTGACTCCTCAGCTGAAGGGGTTTTGGCTTGCCAGTCACCTCTCTGTCTCAGAATCTCCAAGATATCTGAGAAGGAGATATCATCCGAAGATGATTTGGGGGACCCTTCTGCATCATCGAGGTCAGTATCCGATGTAACAGACTCATATTGGGAGTCTACGTGCTTCCTCTTACACAATTTCTTCCATGGGGGTTCGTCCGAAGCAGTTTCGGACGGACCACCCGGAAGAAGGGAACCCCCGATGGGGGTATCCTCAGGCCCTGGGGCCCCGCTGCCGGGGAGCTGCAACACAACAGAGGCACCAGTCTCCAAATCTAGGGACGGTGAGGTAGAATCTTGCTGAACCGGCAAAGGTATGGCCAGCGCGCTCCTCATGGCCTCAAAGGCCGGACCTCCAGAATCCAAGGAGGTCACTGGTCTAGAGGCCACGATGGCACTGGGAATTCCAGCAGCCGATGCTCCGAAAGGAAGACTAGGCACCGAAGCACCCAATCCCAAAGTGTTCCCCTCAGGCCCGGCTGAAGAGGTCGCAGTACCAAACCCTGAACCGGAGGACAGGGTAGGAAGCATAGTCGGAACCGAGAGACCTCGGAGGGGTCTCTGCTCCGACCGTATGGCTCCGCTTTGCTCCACCACCACCGACTCCAATGGCTCCGAGGAGGTTGAAGGAGGAATCGAATGTGTTGGAGGGGGGATTGGCTCCGAAGCTAACTGTGCTGGAGCCGAGACCAATTTAGTAAAAACTGGAGATTGGAATAGCCTCTGTAACACCCTATCCAGGTCCGAATCAGAGAGTCTCGATGATTTAGAGGAGGTAGACAATCGAGAAGACTTTCCTCTCGGCTCCGAGAGAGAAGGGGACCGGCTCTGAAACGGCTCCAACGCTATCGGCGCCGACTCCACCACAGCATGGGCCACCATCGGCGCTGACGGAGCTTTCTTCAGAGCCGAGGGGGAAGAGTCTGAGCTGCACACCTCCACCGGCTCCGAAGCCATTGGAACCGATGGAGGTGATTCACCTCTCGATACTCCAACCTGCGGCTCCGAAACCAATGGAGCCGAGGCAGGAGGTATCGAGGCAGACCCTTCGACCCTCGGCCCCGAAGTCAGTGGAGCCGAGGAAGAAGAAGTCAATTTTGGCTTTTTAGTAGACGGCTCCGACGGACTTGTCGGAGCCGACGATCTTTTCTTTTTGGAAGCAACAGGTGGATCCAAGGCTTCCTCAAAAGAAGGTTTAATAAGCCCTTTCAAAATTAGCTTGTTCTTGCGTTCTTGAAGAACTCTAGAGCAGAACGCATGACAGACGCTACAAGTCTCTTGCAGGTGTTTCAGCCCCAAACAATAAACACAGACTGAATGGCTGTCTGTAATGGACATTTTATAACTGCACCGAGTGCATTTTTTAAAGCCTGACCTTTGCTCCTTAGACATAATACTACCACAATAAGTAAGCACTATAAACAAAATTGCGCCAACTGAAAAGCGCGAGACACACTGGCGCGAGTACTGAGGAAAAAAATTTACCTCACAACAAACAGTCACAGACAAAACAAGTTCAACGGCCCAAAGCCCTCTAATTTAAACGGGCTTGGCCCGAAAAACAATTAACCAAAAGAAAAGCTGAACAGCACTCAAAGGTAGGGCAAATGCCCTCTAATTGCCCGACTGAAAAGAATAAAGTACCAGAAGACACTCAAACACACAAAATATATAAAATAGTAAAGAATAGCTGTTAAAACAGCTATTTGGTTAATATAGACAAAAACCCCAAGGTCAAAGACCAATAAAGGTAAAAAGAACCACTTAGCTCCAGCCAAGTCGAGACCACGTCCAGCTTGTAAAGCGGCAAACAAGATCTGGGGAAGCAGGTGTAGTGCATCCTGGGATAGGGAGTAGCCCAGCCAATGAGAGACTTCGTGCTAGTGTATTAGTTGCCGAGTCGGAGCTGATGGATCGGCTCCGAACCCATCTGTTATGAATGTAGGCGAGATAGGATCCCATTACATCTATATGTGTGATGCAGGACTGTGTTTAAATGCACGTCTGACTGTGTGTGTGTGTGTGTCTGTATAAAAATGTATGTAGCATGTGGAATACTATATGTGTGATGCAGGACTGTGTTTAAATGCATGTCTGACTGTGTGTGTGTGTGTGTGTGTGTGTGTGTGTGTGTGTGTGTGTGTGTGTGTGTGTGTGTGTGTGCGTGTGTGCATTCAAACACAGTTAAGTACTTCTTATTTCCTTTTCTTAATGTTTTTAATGCAAGAGCACATAGTAAACATACGTTAAAGTAAATTCAGCTGTATATTATGGTTGCCATCAATGACCACATTTCCTTTGTAGACTACAAAATCCTCATGCAGTATAACTATATAAGGACTGACTAAAGTCAGTGGGAGTCTCTTACCTTGGATATGCATCCTCCTCTGGAAGGATGTCACAAAAATGCATAAAGACTTTTTTATGAACAGTATCAGTGCACTTAGTTGATAGGGATGCCACTAGTCTCCCTTTCTGCAGTTCTGTCCTATGTGTGTGTGTGGGGGGGGGGGGTTGAAAATGGTAAATGCATTGATACTTTACAAAAAAAATGTTTTATAACTTTTCTCTAAATGTTACAAAAATCTTTGATACTGCATTTAACTTTTCTTAATATATAAACTATTATAAATAAGCAACATTTAAAGCTTAGCATTTCACTACTGTGTTGCTGATATGTACATTTCACAGAAGGGGTGACAACTGCCTTTAAACCCCTGACTGATCTAACTGGTTTGTTTTGCTATGAAAGGGAGTGTTAAGTTCTCCTCCTCTCTGCAATAAAAGCAGAGGAAAACAGTTCCACAGCTATCTGTCTTTTTGATATCAACTGCTGTGTTCCTGACATTAGCAGGATTAATTGCACATCTAAGATTGACAACTGTACCTGACAGGGTTAACTACAGGTTTATCTGTGTGTATCATGCAGGCAGAGACAAATTCTTCTGCAAAGTATGTGAGAAGTTAAAAAAGTAGGTGGTTTTCCCTTCTTTGATTAAAATGCAGGGAAATGAAAGTTTTAAAAAGTGTAAACAGGTTTCTTGTACTTACACAATACTGGAACCATACTGTAGGGAGAAAAGATGGATTGAGTTAAACTGTTGGAAAGGCTGGAGTTTTCATTTAAAGAGCTCTGTTTTTAATCATGTTTGAAAGTAAACAATTGTACCTGGATTAAGTAATTCCATCAATATTATGTCTATCCTGAAGAAGGAGTCCTAGATTGTAATTGTCTTTCATTTTCCATATATATAGTAATATAGTTTTTGTTTTACAACATAAAATACACTGTCTTTGCATTCACCAGTCCATGAAGTATGCTTTACTTATGTTATGGATTTTGTTCTATAATACTAAATAGTCTTAGAAATAAAAAATAGGCTCAGTAATCAGAGTAGCAGTTAAAAAAGCCAGCAACTACAAAACATAATACTCATGACTATACAGGTCAATTTCTATGAGCAGCAACTATCCCATATGTCTGATTACAATACTTAGTAACATAGATACCACATATTCTTAAAAATGCAAAGAATAATGAATATAATCATCTGACAGATGGTGAAGACATGAAGGTGGTTCACTTTTTAAACTTGCTGCTCCACATTAGGAAAAGCATCTCTTTTTTATTACATGGCATCCTCTGCATTTATGAACAAGTTGACAATACACACTTTTTTTGCAATGTGATACAGCTCATGATAAAGCAGAGGTGTGCCATGAAATCTGTGATGATCCCAGCATCTCATACCTGAGTAACACTATCTCTTAAGTTTGAAGGTGTTCAAAATCTGACAGCCTGTGATTCATTCAGGTGTCTAACATATGCTTCATTTTTCCTCCGACGCTGTCCCACATTCCTGTGACAAAGGATTAACAAATTCAGACTGCATTGTTCAGTGGAAATATTGACAGCATGCACAGCTTCTTAGAGTTATGTTGGACTAGAACATAGTGTATGTTGCACAAGGAAATCATCCCTAAACAATTCAGTTCTATTTACTGTTGGCTAACTAAATTTAACCCATTCAGTACATAATAGTGTGCACTGTTGTGCAGGAAATGCATTAAAACTATGTTTGTCTTTACTGCAAACAGCAAAACTGCTGCATGGGTCAAAATATTCTACCTCAGCATCTCTTCTGGCTTCAATTGTTTTGCAAAAACACCCAAAGCTATTGCTTGTCTTAGAATTTCTTTTGAAAAGCTACAAGAAAGACTAAGAACTGCTCCTTTTCCCTCTGTTTCTTATTCCAGCAATCCCTTTATCTGGCTTTCATTACAGCCTGCTTGGCCTCTTTTGTGGGTAAGACTTCAGGGAGCCAGTCACTTTCGCAGCCCCTGTGATGTTCCTGAAGATTAAAAAAGAGCTTTGAAGCTTCAACAGTTCTCTGTAAACCCCGTTGGTACAGGACCTCTGAAAGACCCAAGCCATCTGGCAAACTGACATAAAGACAAAATAAAGTGATTGAAACAGTTTCTTCAAAGCAACAATGGCTGGCTGGCAGATTTGTTGATTTGGGCTTTGTCTTTCATGTGTCACACTCAGAAGTCACAAGAACACCTAAGCAATCGCACGGATAGCTGATTGGAGTAATCTGCCTGCAGTTTTATTAAAGCATAGAATGCTGTGCCACAATCAGGAACATTAATGAATTTAACCTAAGGCAGTCTGTTTTGTAATTATGTAATTAAAAACCTCCTTTGGAATGTACAGAGCACCTGTGGTGAATGTAGTTCATTTTGTCAGAGAACCACCTCTATACTTTAATAAAGCTATAAGAAATATTATTTCTATGCAGCATTCTGATTGTGTGTTTGCAGAACACAGGTCATTCAAAATATTCCTAAGATCGTATTAGCTTTTAATGCCTTCATCTGTACAGGTTTTCACTTTAGAAAGATTACTTTTAAGCAACAAACTTTCTTTTTTTTTCCCATGAGGTATATACATATGTACAAATGTGCATAAATTAAGTTAGAAGTTAGCAGCCTTTACTTCCATTTTTCATTCTTTTACCAGAGAGATATACCTTTGCTAGGTTTTTGGTAGGACCTGAGAAGAACAAAGCTGCAAAATGTTGCATAAAGAACCACAAAACCCCATTAATACTATTCAATGACCTGTATTTTTGTATTAGACATGTCCAATGATTTTTTCCCCATAATGCAGTCATGCGGTAATGTGAAGTAAAAGATATATAGTACATGGAAGCAAACATCTGTAGCTACAGCATCACAAACCATAGTGAAGGAAGGATATGACCAACTTATGCTCTGCTAAGAACAGGGTGCATATTCTTTGCCAAAACAGTAGTTCCTGTTAGGACTAAAATGCAAAACCTATTTTATCAGCATTGCAGAAAAATGTGTGCAAACATGACAAAGAAAAATTATTATTATTATTATTACTAACAACAATCATTCAATATAATATAAATGTGTCAGCTACAATGTAACTTAGATGTGTTTTAAATGGAGTTCTGTTAATGCTGAGGACATAAAACTGGCATAAAAATTCATTTGTCTTTTGAGAATGCATATTCTGCGCTGTTTGCATGCTGCTTGTTTTGTTTTTCATTAGTGATTACCTGTGTATAGTTCAGTTGAGCTTAAGTTCTAAACGTACAAAATGGCACATTTGATTTTTACATCTGGGTTTTTGAGTGGTGTTACCATAGCTTTTTGTTGTTGTTAAAATGTAACATTTTCTGAGTGTTCTTAGATTAAATTATAATGAAAGTCAGTCTATTTTTCACATGTATAAGTTTAAAATATAGATGAGAATTTGTAGGTAAGACTTGAGTGAGTTAGTCACATTCCTATCTCCTGTCATGATTGCTTTTATAAAATGAAAAGAAATATAAAGTAGTGCATTTTAGATATGGGAACCCTAAACCAAAAGTTGTCATGTAAAAGGAAAAAAATAGCATTCAGGAAACTGGGTGAGGTCTAGGAAAACTTACATCTCGAATGTAAAATCTAGCCAGATTAAGGAATAATGCTGCATGGCCTGTTTGATTGCATTTTGTTGTGTTATTCTCTTGTTCTCTTGGATTGGGTCTGATAACAGGAACTATATTCCTTTTCTATTTAGCCTTGTAAATATTTAACAAATTAAATATATTTTTGAATTAGTTCATTTATTCAGCTGAGTTCATTCCAGAAAACACTATGTCTAATTAGAGGTGGGTTAAATATAATGTCCACACTGGGATCATACACATTTGTGAAAGTCATCTTTCTATGTTGAAGAGTTTGAGGTCCAACAGAAAATATGCAGAGGCCAGGATCAGACTGTATTACCATGATACCATCCTCAGCTGCTATCCAAATAAATTAATGTGTATACTTTCTAAGCCAATTCTGCAGCGGGGAGGAAAAAAGTATGATTGCAACCCAGACATCCAGGGTGGAGTTGTAATATGGACTCTAAAAGAGCTAGCCAGTGAGGGTGACAGTCAAGGATTAATGTCAGCTCACCAATCCTGAGGGAGCAGTGCAGCCTAATCTACTGCATGATTGACACACAGCATTCAGCATTTAGAAGGATAGACTGACTTGTGCACATGCAAAGCTACACATGGGCAAAAGCTACTGTATCAACCCATGCAAAAAAGAATGCGTGAATGAGTTTGCTCATGGAGATGCATGCATACCTTTGGTCATTATTCTTCCATTCTTTTGGCATATTTTAAAAGGAAAATCAACTCCAAAACTCATTTTGTGAGGAACAGGTTAGATGTGTACTAATAGGTTCAAAAAGGAAAGCTCTGACTCACTGCAGAATGTAATAAGAAAATATGGCAGCACAGGGGCTTGCAGTTATGGAAGAACTTTGTGGCACATAGGTTTCAGCTGAGGCTCTTTCTAGCTTGTGGCAGATATAAGCATATTAAAACATAACCGCCTTGCATGAAACCCAACTTTTGGCAATTAAGAACTTGCTATTACAGCAGCTGAAACAGAAGGTGGAGTAACACACTATTATGTCCTCCCATACTTGCAATATGCAGACAATGCACAAGTAAACAACAAAGTTGGAGTCCAAGATTTAAGATTTAGAGAATCAATCCCACAGGAACAATATTTCCTTCACTGGACTGACTGAAAATGTGAAGGGACTGGAACCTTTGCAGTTCATTAAAATGGAACTGGTCATCTTATTAAATAGAATAAACCATCTCATAATAGAATGAGCACATTGAATTTCATCTCATTCCAAATACAAAAATAATAATAGAGGTTTCATAATCACGTGTAGATTTTAATGACAGGCTGTCTTGCAAAAAGCTCATGAGCTGGCTAGAAACTTCAAGATTGCTGGTCATGCAGTTTGTGCAACCCTGAACTCCAAAACATCATTGTATCTATGACATAAAGGCCTAGCAGCCTGTCTTCACTGGGGATGACAGCAGGACTTGCAGGTTCAGTTAAAGTATCCTACGGCCCCATATTTACCAGGGCAATACTGGTAGATTCCTAGAACTGGCTGATGTGGATCAGGTCCTTGAACAAAATACATAAGGATTTCACTCCTGTTATCCAGAAGTGATAAAATAATGGATGCAACTAAATCATCCTCCAAAAAGAGGGACCATTCAGTCAACAACTACCCAAGTAAATCTCCAAATATGAAGAAAGGAAAGGATGACGCACAACCTGGTAAAAGCCTGAACATTAACACTGTGAAAGTATTGTTATTCTTCTGAATCTTCGACATCTCATAATGAATAGATTTCCCTATTCTGATGACAGTAAACCTCAGGGGATTTTGGAGGAATTATCCTTCTCAAACCCAGAAATACAGCTTGAGGAAGAGGCTACCATGGAAGAATCATGGGTCAATGTTGCCAGCACTGAAGATAACCCACCATGGCATCCTGCACAGTATGGAAGTGGGTCCATGAAATGTACTAGTGGTGATTAGCACTTGTGTTGCTATTAAGGACTTTATGCTATCTGTGGTAGATTGTGTAAGGACTATAAGACGATAGATGTATGTTTACTATATGGCAATCCACAGTATGGTTCTTTAATGTCACTTGGGGTTAACCTGGATAGTTGTGACAGGATCATAGGATCAGCAGACCATAGGAGGTTACTAGGCTAATGGCCCCAGTGCCCTTACAAGCCTAGCCAACCTCAACCCATGTTCCCAACAGTGTCTGGTTCAAGCAGATGCTAAAATCAGCACCTATTGCCCTTGTCCAAGAGGGACACAGGAGGAACTCCCGGGATGAATTTCTGGTTACATATCCAATCATCCAAATTACACTTAGATAGGGCCAATGAACATGAATAGGAAGCTTGTTCCAAAGATGAGGCAACCTCTGTGAGAAAAATCTGTGTCTCCAGCAAGTTCTGTTGATGTCACATACCAAGATAAGGTCCTTTGGGCAAGTGGCCCATGTGCCATTTGACTTGCGAAGGTGCAGCATTTCCATTAAAGCTGGGTCAGAGATTGTTTTATATGCAAGGCACAGGTTGCTTCTGAGCAGTCCGTATGACACTGAGTAAAATGATAATGATTTCAGTCTGTCCATATAAGACAGATCTTGAACACCCTGAATTTTCTTTGTAAGGATACTTTGTGGTCTCTCCAATTGCTGCAGGTGTTTGGAAATGAACCTACCAAAGGGAGCATTGTACTCTATTACTGGCCTGATAGGTGAAGTGTACACGGGGGTTATAACCTCTTTTTTTCTGGAAGCAATGCTCTTACTTATGAGGTGAGCAGTATAAAATGCCCTTCTTACTACTGTGGAGACACGGTGATGAAAGTTAAGGTTGCTGTCGACCTGTGTGCCCAAATTTCTCACCACTGACTATGTGCTTAGGGTATTACTATTAATGTGGTAGTTTGGAGGAGCATCACCCTTGCGGAAGGGAATAATAATGCATCTTTTGCATTACGTTTTAGACTATGACTTTGGCACCAGTCATTAGTCTGTGTAAGACCTTCTTGCAGGATGTTGACATCACTAGGGGTTTCAATGATTGCTCCCAGTTTGCAGTCAGCAAACTTTGTCAGCCAAAGTCCTTTAGTTTAGCCTGTATTTCGGAGAAGTAAATTCTGAACAATAGGGGTCCCAGAACTGATCCCTGTGGAACATACTGGTTACGGGTCTGCTGGAGGAGGTGGAGTGCCCTATTTTGATCGTATGAGTTCTATCAGTGAACCAGTTTGCAGCACACCTGACAATATATGGGTTGATACCCAGCTGGCTGACTTTATCAATGATGTCCGAGTGGGAGATTGTGTCGAAGGCCTTGGCTAAGTCTAGGTAGGCCATATGCACAGATTTACCCTCATCTAGGGCTTTGGTGACTGTTTCAAAGAAGTCCACCATGTTTAACAGACAGGATTTCCCCCTCACAAAGCCAAACTAGGTGGTTAATAAGATCCATAATGATTCATTCCATGGCTTTGCAGATAAGGCTGATCAGGCTAATGGGTCTATAGTTCCCAGGGTCCATGGATGCACCCCTTTTGTGCAAAGGGATAATGATAGCTGTTTTCCATTCCATTGGGACAAAGCAAATGTTTAGGCTGTGATTGAAAAGCGCGCCCAGTGGTGATACTAATTCCAGTTTCAACCTGTGTAGAACACAGCCTGGAATGTTGACTGGTCCCATAGAAGCTGTATTTTTGGCCTTGAAGAAGGCTTTTAAGATCTGCTCCTTGGAGATACTAACTGGAGGACAGGTGTTAGGTATGCTTTGGGGTATATGCAGCAGGGACAGGGGAGTGAAGTTTTCACTGAACCTGTCAGCTAGCAGGTTAGCTATATTCACAGGTTCTGTATATGTAGCACCATTAACTATGAGTTCAGCGCAAGTCTGGGTCTTACCTTTGAGGTTACAGATGCAACTAAAGAATGCCTTGTGGTTGTCCTTAGTTACGGAAGCTAATTTAGATACGTAGTTAGTTTTGGAGGACTTCATTAGGAGTCTTATTTGTTTGTTTAAGTTGAAGAGGGAGTGTTCACAGTTTTGAGACCGTTCCTTCCTACTCTTAGACAGCAATTTCTTTCTCCTGTTGTATAGCTTATTAATAGCAGTTGTCCACCAGGCAGGTTTGTTTTTCCTTGAAGATCTTGCTTTGGTTCTATCAGGTACGGCAGAGTCAATACAATTGTACAGGTACTCATATGAAGCTTTGGCATATAATTCAGCATAGGTGTTTGTTCCACCAGTTGGGGGAGGGGCTATGAAGCTATTTATGCTGTCACAAAAGAGGCTATAATTGGCCTTGAAGGATTTTTTAGTCTAGTTCTTGCTAAGGAGGGGTCTTGTGTTATAGTTATTTCTATCAAGATTGATTTGTAGTCAGATCTCACCAGGGATGGCCACACACTGGGGGGGGGGGTGCACCAGTCCCACATGTTGATGAGCACCAAATCCAGGATGTCTGAGCCCCTTGTGGGTGTGTCAACCAGCTGGTCCAGAGCACTGGATTTAATGATGTCCAGGACCCTTTGGACAAGTGAGTTAGAACATTTATAATATACCCAGTCAATGGATAGGTAATTAAAGTCACCCAACACCAGGGTGTTTGGTTGTATATTGATTGACTCAAGTAGATCCAAGTAGGCTGAGTGGATGTCCTAATTCATAGAGGGGTCCTATAGCTGGCAATGACCTGAAGAGGAGTCTTACCTACAGTCAATTGCACCTGAAGTAATTCAAGGGAATTGTGCTGTTTAATCAATATAGAGGTGTATTTATCTTCAATGAATATTGATAATCCACCTCCTTTAATTCTCACACCTTCAGTTTGTGGTCTGAACATGTGGAGAAAATGTAGCCTGGTATAGCTGGGGTACTGTCTGCAGCCTTAAATCAGTTCTTAGTGACTGCACAAATGTCAGCATCTTCCAAGGTGAGGACTGCTTCCAATGAGTGTAGTTTCTGGTTTAGACTTCTAGCATTTAGCAGCATAACCATGAGGTTGTTTTCAGAGTGCATTTTTATGTCAGGAATTTTGTTCTTGTGACATTGCCTGAAAAAGGCAGTATGGGGTGACAACAGCCTTAGCCAGTAACTGAAATCTCAGGGGTGATAGATGAAGACCATCTCTAGCAAAGCATCGAGGTCCATCGACCATTTCATACCAGGCTGACAGATACTAGATCCCCTTTGAATGACACCAGAAACTAAGCCAATTGTTGAAGCCAATGATTTTTTGTGTGTATTGAGGTATCATCCTAGGTGAAGGTAAAATGCTGCTTAAGGCTAGGGAACATACCTGCCTGAGGCACATAATCAGAGAGCTCAGTCAGGTGTGTCTTCATATAGTCTATTGAGGTATGTCTCAAGTCATTCACATCAACATTGACTATGATGGAGTCATAACAGTGCCTGTTGTTGAGAGACTTGAATGTGTTTATGATGTCATAGATCCTGGTACCTGACAGACAGCTGACTGTGACTTTTTCCTACCTAGTGACAGGGACATCTGTGAGTCTCATGACTGAGTCACCTATGACTAAGATGTTTGTTTTTGTGTTATGCCTTAGGGGCTTGACTGGTGAGACACTGGTGTGTGATATATTATGTGTACTGTGTTGTGCAGAGGATGTATTACGTGAATCGTACTTGTGTTTGTCTTTGGGAAGTCACTGATGTTTAGGTAAGCTACTGGAAAGGACATCTGCATATGTAGGTTTATGTGTTGTTGGTTTGGTAGACGCAGGAGTTGAGGTGTACATGCTGATAACTTGCTTAGTATCAGATGAACTGACTGGTGAGTGAGACAGCCTGGATTCTAGGTTCTTGATATGGATGCAGTTCTCACATAATGAATTTTGTGGACTAAAAGAAGTGGGTAGTCGGTGTACATGAGGCAATTGGTACATTGCCTCAGGATGCCCTTGTCAACCAGGCTGGCTGGAGAAACTATGGGAAATTGTCTATTCATAATGATAGGTAAGTTGATGTGCTCAGAAGACTGGCAGAGAACAGAAAGGACCAGGTAAAGTAGAGGACAGGAGAAGTGGACAAAAATATGAAGGTCTAGTGGGTAGAATCTGTGTTGGTCCCTCAGGAGCTTTGCTAAATATATAACCTGTCACTGAAGGACAGTCGTTAGAACTCACCAATGGAGTACTAGCAGAGAACTAAGGGAAAATCTACAGGCAGAAGTATTTGCATCTATAACCACCAATGGTGCCCACTTCTGCTCATCAGTGAGTAATGCACAAAACCGGGCAAACACGGTGCTTATGTAGCAAATGAGAGAAAACTGTTTTAAAAAATGAACCAATAAAAAGCTCAAAACTGAGTCCTGTTCCAGCTACCTTCAATCAGTTGAGTTCTAACTGCACACTCCTGCCACTAGGGTGTAGGGAAACCCTCTCCAACAAAAGATGGCCTGGGTTAGTGCTCAAGTTATGCAAACAAAACTAGATTCAGCAGGTCTGAAGCTAGTCCATGCTACTACAAGCAAAGTACAACAATTTCTGAAAAAATACTTCAAATAATCATGTACAATAAGCCTTCAACCAGCAACTCCCAGCTTAGAAGGGCAAAAGCTATGCTCTCCTCCCACAAGAATGTAAACCACAACCTTCTTAATGTAAAAATAACTGGCCTGAACTAAGACAATTTTAGAATAACAGATACACTAAGCTTTCAACCAGCAATTCTCAACTTAGAAGGGTGTAAGCTACTTCTCCTGCCACAAGAATGTAGACTACAAGCCTTCTTAATGTAAAATAACTGGCAAGAAGCCCAAGAGCTTAAACCAAAACTAAGAGGCCTAGAATAACAGTTAAAATTTAATCAGGCAACTAACAGCAGTAATAAATGCAGCAGAATAATTGCAGTTGAACACTTTTAAGAACAAGTAGCAAAAGCAAAGTAAAGTAATAAAGTATAAAGAAGCACAAATACAGTAAAAGCAGCTGAATAAAGTGCAATTATTTTAAGTTACTCAGTAGAATGAGCTGATGAGGTGAGACTGGGAGGAGTATCCATAATCAGATTTATAGTAGGGGTGGGCTACTCAAAAGCCACCAAGTTTAAGACTACAACAGTTGGGCAGGTGGGTAGAAAAAATAAAATGCAGACATTGATCAGCAATATTCAGGCAGAGTAGAGCAAGCAAGCCAAACATGCACTCCAACTAAATAGAGATATTTCTATCTAAATGAGAAATGCTATTTCTCAGCTCCTCCCACTAATTATCTGATATTATTCACTGTTTGCAAAATAATTCTTTGCTACCTTTTCTAACTGACCCTAGCCAAGACCTCTTAAAACTCCAACAGAACAGAAAACTTAAAACAAACAAATGTAATACAAGAATAAGATACAAAATAGAAGTAGCCAAACCTTAAATGAAAAACTTCAATTCAAAATAAAATGCAGACAGAGATCAGCAATATTCAGGCAGAGTAGAGCAAGTAGGTCAAACAAACACTCCAGGTAAATAGAGATATTTCTAGCTAAAAAAATAAAATAATGGGACAGGCAACAAAATATACACTGGGCTGAACAACAGAACTGCAACAGGGTGGATGGGAAAGAATAACAGACCATTAGCTCTGAACTGACTGACTTGGAACTGCCCCAATGTAAAGACAAGTCCTGAACTAGCCTGACATACATTCAGTAAAAATGAATGAAATCAGTGCTTAACAACAACAATTAGGCTACGTAACTAGCAAAACGCACTGCAATTATTACTAATACAGACTTAAAGACCTTAGCTAAAGCAGATACAGACTGTTAAATGAAAATTAAACATTACCTGTCTTTCTCTTTCTAATGGAACTATTACAATCCCCCCCCATAGGATGAGCTCTTCTCATGCATTAAGAGTTAACTCTCATAGTCTAAAAACACTAGCTGGACAATAGTTCTAGCAACTGTTAAACAAGGTTCATTTTATTTTTATTTGTATTTATTGCTAGTGTAATACTAAGCTAACTGCTTACTCCATCTGTACCTAGCCAGTTTGAGGTCAATGTTACACAGTTTGTGAGTAATGGGGCACTGCAGAATTGCAAAGCCACAATGGAGACACCAATACATGCATGCCACAATTGGGGAAATTGACAGGAGGACTTTTAGGGGTCATCCGGAATGGAAAGACATGTCTACAGTGTGATGTACTAAAGCCATCAGGCAGCATTTAGGTCAGAATAATTTTGATTTTGATTTTGATTTTGTATTTCAGCAAGAACTCAAGGTGCAATCCAAAAAGGCATGCTGATGTTTTTTTGTTTTGTCAGAATGGAAGGAACAATGGTTTGCTGCATGTGCCAAGTCCACCAAGACAGGAGTTGCCTTATTGCCTAAGAGAATCTGGTATGTTGTAATATCTGCAACATATACCATACTCCCCATGCTTTATTGCACTTATAAAGTATTATCTGCAGTTTTAAGCTTTGTGTTTAGTATTTTCTGCATAATTATATGTTTAGTAGTATATTTTAATGCAAAATAGTTCCCCCCATTCAATGTAACTATTTTGTGCAGTTATGTTTTTAACTGTATGGAATTTTGGAATGGGTTTTATAGAGTAGTCTTTTAAGGGACACCATTGACAAACTGTTGTGTGCTGTTGCAGAGTCTATTTTAAAACATGTACTAACACTGTAACACCTCAAAATGATTTATAGCAGGTGAATTAATCCAGGTAAGGAGACTTGTATAACAGTAACATGGTGTTCCACAAACATGTATACTATTTTACATGTAATTCATTGTCAAATAGAGTAATAATTCTCATGACAACTCCAAGAACTGAAACACATGCACATTCAAACAGTAATGTCTCCATCATTTAAGTTAGTTTAGCTATGATTTGCTTGCTGCAACCTAAAAGTATCATTTTCATGGCATCTCCAAAGGACTGTAATATGTGTGTGTGTGTGTGTGTGTGTGTGTGTGTGTGTGTGTGTGTGTGTGTGTGTGTGTGTGTGTGTGTGTGTGTGCGTAAGTAGTAATGATTCCCTCCCCACTCATTTTTATTGTTTGTTTAGCTGATTGTATGCTTGTTGAATTATTTAACTTGGATTTTACCTTGTCTGCATGCTTTTTTCTATTTTAATATACATTTGCACTCATGCAGTTTTACTTCCTGAGTCATCCTAACTGCTTCATCACCTGTTTGTGTAGTTCATGTTTTCAATTTTATCAGTATTTTTTACCTATCTGGATGTCTTTCTTTTATTGCTTTTATTACAGTTAAATGTGTATGTGTGTCGCAAGCCTAATCCCTGTTTTGTTTTACTTCATTTGTTAGTAACACAGTCTTAGTAATGTATTTGAGTTGTGGCTGCATTTTTCTAGTGTTTGGTGCTGCTTATTTATTGAATTACTTTTCTGTTTGTTTTTTTATGGAGTATTTCTGTGCTTGATATTGTATGCTGATAACCTTTCAAAAGGTGCCAGTTTATAGGATTTTGAAGTCTTTGAGAAGTAGAAATAGGTGCATGAATGTGAGGACTAGGTGCCCTGCACAACCCTTTTTCCTATGCCTATTTTATAAATATCTGTGTGTGTGTGTGTGTGTGTGTGTGTGTGTGTGTGCGTGTGTGCGCGTGTGTGTGCATGTGTGCGCATGTGTGTGCATGTGTGTGTGTGTGTGTGTGTGTGTGTGTGTGTGTGTGTGTGTGTGTGTGTGTTTCATTTATTTATTTATTTTGTTTACTGGGCTTGTACACTGATCACAAAAGGCCATTTGCAGACACAGCTCGGGTGAAGAAATTCACAAAAAAATAAAACAGAACTAATTCATAAACACAGAGTAATCACAGGAAGTATACACACACACACACACACACACACACACACACACACACACACGCACACAAAAGCACACACATGCACACACACACTAGTAAAAAAAGCAAAAGTGTAATCTCCACAACACTTTATTAGCCCAACAGAGTAAACAGCAGACTGCAGTTTTTACATTACAGTAGCTTCTTCAGTGCATATTTGTGTAAAATGTACAAAGTCTAAAATAATAACAAAAAACGAGCAAAATCAACATTTTAAGTAGCAAAACATATGACACCTTCCATAGCATATAGAAATAAAAAGCTTTCATGGGTTTGTCAAAAATAAGCATTAAGAAAACTATTTCAGATGCTGACAAAGCAGTCAGTATCAGCTTACCATCCTCAGGAATCATGATATAAACATTAAATCAGCATAGTTCTCAGCAGTGACAAATAAAAATATAATTTCAGCTGCCAGACACAATTACCTCTTATCAAAACAAGTAGTAGTCCACCTGTGTAGGCTTCTTGATAATCTTAATTTGGCCATCTTCCTAAGAAATTTGCTTTAATTAAATGTTTCAAGTGTACTTTTGAAATCAACATATATGTCATTCATGTTATGACATTAGGCTATACATGTATAGGTACTGTTTTGGTGAATCACATAAACATTCCAATAAAACACCACTCACAGTTACGCATAGTAGTAACACTGTACCCAATGCCTCCATTGCTAAGCCCTTAAGGCAAACCAGTGCACAGCCACATTTCCTGGTCATTGGTGATTCTATAGTGAGGCACACTGATGTCCCCCTCAACAGACTGAGTAAGGAGAGAGTCACGGTTAGCTGCCTTTCCAGGACTAGGATTCATCAAGTCACAGAGGCACTCAAGTCATTGAACTACAGGTACCATTATGATTCGGTCGTGGTCCATGTTGGATATTAATGACCTGAAACATACCTCCTTTGACTATTTGAAGTGAGACAAGATTCAGCTTGCTGATTATGTGTCTGTGGCTGGTATGGACCTAGCACTGAACAGCAAACTACCTTCCCCAAGGATGATGTCACATTACCTACAGAAAATGATTGACTTTAACAATTGGCTTGGCTTGTGGTGTCAGTCCAAGGGGTTACAATATTTGATGCCCTGGGAGGACATGGTTGACAGACCATGCTGCTTTGATAGGGACAGTCTGCACTTATCCCCTCTAGGCTTTCAGATACTGGCAAATAATGTTCCTATTCCCATAGTGCATTTTTTAGGCAATGCCAACCTCATAAACTTACCAGCCTAACTAAATCAGCAATTGTAGAGTCATCCCCAGTGAAACAGTAAGTCCACAGCATAAATTACTGGTTACGACAATCGGCTGCAAGCAGTGGACAGAGAAAGCTCTGAGGTCAACAGAGACTAGGCTGAAGAACTGGAAGTTAACTGGAAGCAAAGCACAGGAGTTCAAGGAATTACTGAGGAAGAGGAGGAAATAGGTGGAGTTGTAGAAGAATAGCATCACCTCAAAAGAGCATGTGTGAAGACTATGTAAGACTTATGCAGCCAAGCCTGGTATGGAAATAAGGTACATAACAAAAGTTGCTTGAATGCAGAAGGCAAGGAAGTCATCAACAGAAAGAATGAGTGTAGGAAAAGTGAGTGATATAAAAGATGGACCAGGTTAAGAAGGAACACTTGTTGGCAAGCAAAGAAGGTAAGACAACAGTTGCAATAGCATAGAACATGACAACAAAGGCACTCTACCAGCTTCTGGAAAGTGATACAGTAGATGGCATCAAAAACTCTTATCAGATTGTAAGGCAAAGACGGAAAGATAAAGTAGATAGTCATCAAACACCCATCATACTGGATGCCAATAAAACCTGTGCACCAGTCAACAAAATGTCAAAGATAGATGGAAGGCATCTTCTGAATGACTTTCCTAAATGCATTATCCCATGCATAGGTCTCCTCAAATTATCTATGGTATGATCCCACTTATTCTCATTAGGGGTAATAAATAATCGACTATGGAATGGGTAAGGCCAATCTATATTAAATGGGGTAGGTTATTTTGAGCACTAAAAGGGAACTTGGCTAGGCTTAAAATGGTTTGCAAAGGCAACTAACCTAATGCTTACCTATGAACCTGTGGATAAAACACAGAAGCTATACCGCCCCAGACACAGGCAGTGATGAAAAAAGAAGAGGAGCCCATTCTAAAAGAAGTATGAATAACACTAAGAAAATGAAGTTGGGGAAAGCATTCGGCTCAGATGAGGTCAGGGCAGATATGACCAACATGTTGGGTGAGATAGGGGAGAAATGGCTCCTGAGGGACCTCACAGCAGTATGGAGAGAGAGGCATATCCCAGAAGACTGGAGAATAAGCATACTAGTGCCAGTGTCCAAGAACAAAGGGGACATTCACAACTGTAGGCAGTACAGAGGTATCAGACTACTGTCAGACTGCATGAAAGTTCTGGAAAGGGTAATTGATAAATTAATTGTAGTAGACAGTAAGATGGGAGAGGAGTTCAGATTATTATCAGGTTGCAGCACAACTGGCCAAATGATTGCTGTGAGACAGATAGTTGAAAATAAGGTAGAGATGAGGAAATAGTCCAACTGGGAATTCCTAGACTTAGAGAAAGCATATGATAAGGTCCCAAGAAAGCTGATTTGAGCAGTCCCATCGTGGTTAAAAGTCCAAGAAGCACTGGTAGATTTAATGCAGGCTATGTACAATGACCCAATAACACAATTAAGAAGAGTGTTCTGACTCACAGAAGGGTTCCAGTGGAAGTGGGTGTGCATCAGGGTTCAGCTCTGAGACCACGACTGTTCATACAGTTGATGGACTACATTAGCAAAAAGGTTGTAGGGGATAAATACATAAGTTGCCATATGCAGATGATGTAGCATTATAGGTAGACTCTGAATAAGAACATCAGCAAATGATAGGGAAATGAAATGCAAAACTGAAGGCACATGGGATGAAATTGAGAACAGATAAGGCAGTTGTAATGGGGTAAATCAGAAGAAGCTGTAAATCAAGGTAGAAAGGAAAATAGGGCAACTAGTTAATAGCTTCAAGTATCAATGAGGGGTGTTTGAGGAGAAGGTAAGGCTGAATGAGAAGGTCAAAGCTGGAATCAAAGGGGCTGCATCTAACTGGCCCAGAGTGTCAGAGGCAGTATGCATCAGAATGCCAGAGAAGCTGAAACATAAGGTATACAAAACACTGGTAGACTAGTACTACTGTATGATACAGGAACATGACAGTGAAGGCTTAGCATTTGAGGTGTTTTTGTAGCTCAACAATGTTTTGCTGCTTCTTCACTACAGTCAATACATTTCTTCCTCTATCACCTTATATTTTATACTCCCTTTCAACAGCAACTTGTCTAATAAAATTACCTTTTCATTCTGGCTTTTGTTGCTTTTTTAATCTTCTTTTAATTTCTTCCATGGGTACACCAAAAACATTTTTTTTCTAAAAATCATGGTATACCCTTCTTTTCTTTTCCCATCATCCTCCCTTACTTTTAACTTGCATAATTTAATGTTATTCTCATATTGCTTTCCTTCTGTACTTCCTTTTTTCTTTCCTTTTTCCTATTATAGTGTCTTGCCTATCATTTCTTTTTGTCCTTCTTTTGCCTTTTTCATTACACAAAATAAATGCTCACCTGGTTCAACCTTGAGCCTCAAATGAAGATAATAAATTGTAATAACTTTTTCCATTTGGGTGGGAATATATATTTCCCCCTAAATATGCTATTTTCCCTAATACATAACTATTTGAAATAAATGCCTTTTTTTCAGAAATAAATAACTAACTTTTCAGTGAAGCTAACATTTTATTTGTTCTGTTAGATCTCTCTATCGACTTATTAAACTATCTTACTCACCAAATGTCACTCCCAAAATGTTTATTTTATTTCTTGTGAAATATATTCCATATATTTTTATCTTACCTAATTCCTTACCCTTCATTTTAACTGCAAATCACCTTTTTAACATCTTCTTAGTCCTTATTACAACCTCACAAATCCATCTCTTTTTTGTTATTAGAAGTAAATCATCTGCATATCTCATACATATTGATAATATAGCATTTCCTTCCAACTCCCAGCTCACATCATTTCATACATACATGCCTGTACTGCTGAATTCCTTACTAAGACAAATAAGCATGTGCTCAGTGTCATCCCTGTTTTACTCCTTCTTTAATATTTATTTCTGCCCCATCAATCCATTTATCATTACTTATATCAATGCATTTTCATAACATCGATTACAGTAATATTTTTCTCCTATACCATATATCTCTAAAATCTGCCTCATTGTTTCATGACTCACCTTATCAAAGACTTTAGCTGTGTCACAGTCTTACTTTTTTCTTTATGTTCTTTCAGCATTGTCTCTACTACTTTCACAATAATTAACCTTTTGTTCAACCTCTTCCTTTCATACCATAGATTCCAGTCTCATCTTCAACTACCTCATCCAATACACTCTCCATCCTTTCATACATATTTTATAGTCAGTATTCCATAGAGTTAAAGGCCTCCAATTGTTTATATATTTTAATCTATCCTTTTTCCATATAAATTGTACCACTCCACAGGATGTCTTCTTCCATTATACCGAACTGTATCCATTCATTTAATATTTAAAAAATTCTCTTTCATATTTATTCATTTTATACCATCAGTCCTGGTGTTGATTTATTCTTACCCTCTTTTATCACCTTCTCTATTTATCTTATTATATAATCTTCAAAAATACATGTAAAGTGAACAACTGAGCCAAAACAAATGGCAACCTCGGTGAGACCAATAATACAAAACAAAACAAGAAACAACTATTATATAATCTTCTAAAAATGCATTTATTTTTTCAGATATCTGTTCACTTTCTTTTCTTCTTGTTCATTCAGTTCCCTTTTTTTATATAAATTATCTTCAAAATTCTCTGCCACTTCCATAATGTTTTCTTTATATTTTACTTCTCGTTTGCCATCTAAGGTAACATCTATCCTTCTTTCTGTCATTTTTGCTTATTTTCCCTAATAAGGGGAAATATCCTCTTCTTCTTTCCAAAAAATAATCTTTGCCTATAGAACTTCATTTTACTAAAATTTTACTTATCTTTTCCTAAATGATATAACTTTTAACTAAAATAAATGTTATTTTTCTTTTCTTTTCATACATCTGTGTTTCTAGTTCCATTATTTCAATACTTCCTTGCTTTATTATTTTATCTCTTTCTCATAATTCTGTAAAGTTTATTTATATTTCATCTTATTTATTTTTTTTATTCTTACCACTTCTAAATATACTTTTTTATATTTCTCCTGATACATTGCCCACTACTGTGTCATCTTTTTATAAAATGGTCTCATTGTCATATGGCCTTTCCATAATATTTATTTCTCTTGTCATTTTGTCATTCTTTTTAAAGTTTGCACTTAATCTCTTTATCGCTTTCTCGTTATTTATTTCTGTCTTGACCTATTCTAGCACATACTGTTCTAAGATCTGAGAACTCTGCCATCTGTCATTTCTTTGATTATATAATTTACTCTAAATACATTGATTTCTGACTTACAAATCTCATTTTATATGTCCATTCTTTACTCTTTCCAACTTTCAAATCTTCACATTTTATCAGTTCCCTTAACAACTTATTATCATGTATTATTTTTCCCTCATATTATAGTTAAACTCTCTTACCATCACTGCTAACATATTTATTAGCCCAATTTTAATTTCTTCAAACAATTGTTTTCTCTCCATCATATTAGTATAAGCACAAACCACTATTAATTGTATATATTTGTGTTTCATTCTCCTATAAGTAATCCTATAAATTTGAGTTTCATTCTCATATCAGATATTAATACCCTTCCTGGTACTACTACTACTACTACTACTGTTACATATAGAATTTGGATTTCTTCATTTTTATAAGAATTCCTATTCCATAACAGGTCTCATTTCCTACTGACCAAACAATTTGTTCACATAGCCACACCTTGAACTTATTGAAAGTATTTAGAGGTTACCCAATAAATTTTTCAGAAAAAAAATTAAGTATGACTGAAAAGGAAGAGAAGAAGGAAGTAGCTAATAGTCTTAAGGCAAACAAATGGGATAGTGTAGTGTGCCTCACTTATAAAATTGATAGTAATGCCATAAAATTATAATAACTTCTAAGTGAAAAGTGCTTTCTGCTAACAGTGACTTATTAAAGGTATTAGATGATGCTCCCATTTTGTAAATAAAAACAATGTGATATAAAATTCATATTGGTGGGGAATAAAGACAAATTTACAACTCCTATGGCCTAAAAGTTAGGTGCTTATATGTGTTATGATTCTAAAGTGTCATCTTATTACTGATGGTAATGCAGTGTTTTGCGCTAATACAAACAATGTTTGTGTGTGTAAATCAGTTTTTATTGTTTAGAGTGATGTTTGTATGATCTGTGACAAATTCTATGTACGAAAGACCAATATGCAGCTAAAAAGTAGAATTAATGAATATATCTATGTGATAAAAATAAGTATGAATTGTACTCGTATATTAATTTTGGGTTGAATCAAGTGATTAATTTAAAATGTTAGTTAAAGTTTAAAGGAATGTTTAATTAAGGTTATGTGACCAATAATGTATATAAGTTGCTGGTATGGTCTTAATAAAACAGTCTGATGAAGTCTCCAGTCTTTGTACTTGAAAGATATATGAAAGCACTTATGTAGTCTTTTACTTTGATTTTTTTATTAAAGAGTTTTTTTCCTGTTAAAATGAGACTTTTCTCTACACATATTGAAGAGATTATTTTGATGATGTATTCTTGTACTAAATGATTTTCATCCCACAGAAATAACATGCCTTAGGTTATCTTCAGTACCTAACAGATCCTCTTTAATCATTCAGCATTATTGTATTAGAATATGTTGAATTTTCCCATCCTTAACATCCATTGTTACCCATATTTCACAACCCTCAGTCCACAAATTTCTTTCTTCACAGATTTTTAACACTGTGTACTTCAGTACGCAGAGAAACTAAACAGATTTATCTCATGCTCATCCACATCTGAGATCCTAAATTACACATTTATTTTCTTTTTTAGTTGTAGTCTCAAGATCTGAAATAGTCTTTCCATGATGCTACTGTATTTGTTCAGCATCAGTCATACATTTGCCAGCAAATTAAAGCTTTCAAATGTCACTTCACAAGAAGTATTCATCAGCTCCCAAATGAATTAAGGCTCTTATGTCATTAACATCAGACCCTCGTGGCAAAATAATACTATCCATAATGTCATACCCGTTCACACTATTATTGTTTTTACTTTTCATTCTTACCATTAGACATCTTGTCTGTGGCTGCTGAGAAACTACAAATCTTTGTCCCCTCTCATTCCCTTCTTCGATTCTTCCTTGCCTTGCTGCAACTGCATAACTTCTTTCTTGTAACAAAAAAAAACCCTGTTGCAGAAGTAAACATTTAAAACTGGCTACGCCACCAAATGGGAATACCTTCAGTGTTTATCTCCACCTGCTGTTACTTCTGTTTCCAACCACTCACATTCATCCTCCTGCATTACTCTGTCCACCATGTCAATCTGTTGTGCTTCACCCTTTCCTTTGGCTGTGCCCGGTTCATCAAATCTACCAGTACTGGTTTCTCCAATCCTCCAGATCCCAACTCTATAACAATTATTTGATCTCTTTCTCCTTCCTTTATTCATTTTTTTCTCTTGCTGCTCTGTCTATCTCTGCTGCACTCTCCTCCATTTTGGAATTATTGGAACTGTAGTAGCAGCCTTGCAGTGCCACCAAGCAGCTCTGGGGTGCTTCACATTCTTTCCTCCAAACAGTAGGGAAAGATTCCCAGTATCCAGGCCTAATTTCCCCTAGTCGGTATAAATATCACTTTAGGCCACCCCCTGAAAAGAGGACATTAACCTAGTGGGACTAACCCAATCAGGAAAGAATGCATAAATAAAAATAAAATAGTTTATGACTTAAAAACTCTCTTCACATACCCATCTAGAACTCTTGGCAAAGGAAGAGAAGCTAAGGCAAGAGTATTTTTCTTTTGTTGCTTTGAAGCCAAAAGGTTGAAGCAACGGCATTGTTTAAATCATTGTATTAATCTATCCTATCTTTGGCTGCCCTGTAAAGTCTATCATCACTTTTTGTACTGAGCTTGTGGTTCATGATGCTGTGAATTAGTGTCTAATATGTTCTTAAATGCATAAAACAATGGAGGGGCAGACCATGCCATTTGTAACACCTCTATGAATTTTGTTTGTGGAGAAGAAATGCCATCCATATACAGTACAAACTACTCCTCCCTTCTTGCATACAGTTTAAAATCTCTTCAAAGGTTATGTCTCCAGAGGGATTACCAGAAAATTGTAATACGGTATCATCATTGTTGATGTCTAGTTTAATGGGTGAGTATATATCTGTTTTACCTAAAATTGTTCATCCTCCTCTGAACATAGAAGGTCCACTGAATACATACCCTCTCCTATCATTGCTGGTACATTCTGGGGTTCCTTATGATCTTTAAAAGCAAAGTAGCTATACCAGTTCTCTGAAGGTGACTGTATGGACTGCTAAAAATAGTTGACTCCAGTACTGAAAAAAAAATTCCTTGGCAAACTGTTTTCCAGCAAAAGTTATGGGGGAAAATAGGTTGACAGATTGTAGGTACTGATGCTAGTGATACTGAAATGTACTTTTCCATCAGCAACTCATTTACATGAAGAAACATTCAGAATCCTTTTGCTGACACTGAAACATCTGCACAAGTAAAATAATTTTGTGTGGTTCCACTGCAGACAGTGGTATTTGTATATGTTACCTGATTTTATACATAGCCTTTACTTATGGTGGGATTCTTTTTGGTGCCCCTTTGTAACCAGCCTTTGTGATTTTGTCATGGGAGATGTTGTTTGATTAATTGCACTCAAAGAAGACCTGTGACTTTTTTCAGAACCTGTCCCCTTCTAAGTTACCTTTTGCACTCATTTTGTCTTGTTTATTCCGTTTATTTTTTTTCTTGGAAGAATTCTTATATTTGGAAAGGCTTCCTTTTTAGAAAGTTTCTATTTCTTTTAAAGCTTTTTTTCAGTAAGGTAAATGGAGGGTACCTTTAAGCTCAGTAGCTTTGCAGCCTTACTAAACTTGGTCAGTATAACTCCATTTTTAATTCACTTCTGCAATGTGTATCCTCAAAGTATAACTTGTAACTATGTGTACAAATTGGAAGCTTAGGATGACATTCCAAATTCTCAGCAGAACTCAAAACAGAGGTTGTGAGTGCATTTGTTGCTGCAGTAAAAGCTGACCCATTGAGCCTGCACAACTTTTTTAAGGGTCCCCAGTAACACAAATGCAGAACAAAGAGTTGGGGCACCTAATAATTAGGCTGCCTTCTGGATAGCTGCAGCTGAGCAAAGGTAGACTTTTCTTGCTGCAGCAATGGCACCATTCATTTGGTTCATACATTCATAGCTGTGTGCTAGGCTAATGACCACTCAGGCCTTTTTAAGCCTAGCCAAATGTCTCAAATCTCTGACAAGTTCCGGTACCCTTGATAATTGTAAACAGGGGCTTGGGAGATGAAACATATACAAGCAAAGGCCTGGGAGATGAACCATTTACAGGCTGCTTTAGTCCATTAGAGACATAAATGCCAATCCAGAGATAAACTTCCTGTTCCCCTTCCAATTATCCAAGTTACACTTGAATTGGATTTGGGAGGAACTCTCCTTCACATGCATGGGGAGCATATTCCAGAGAAGGGGTAGTCTCTGGTATGCTTACCTGTCGCTTTAGTAGGTCCTATTTATATCACAGGAAAGGTTTAAGTCTTTAGAATGGGTAATTCTGGTGCTGTTTGTTCTCTGGATATGCAGGAGGTCCATCAGGGTGAGGTCTGACAATGCCTTGTATGCCAGGCATAGATCTTCTCTTAACAGCCTGTAGGAGGCAGAATACAGGGATAGGGCTTTGAGGTGGTCTGCATAGGACATGTTACTTACTCCCTATATTCTTTTAGTGAGGGACCTCTGAGGATGTTCCAGTTGTTGGATGTGCCTGGTTAGGTACATACCAAGGGGGCATTGTACTAAATGACAGGTCTGATAAATGCTGAATATAGTGGAACATTGACCTCCTTGGACCTAGATGGCATACCTTTATTAATAAGTTTCTCAACATAGAATGATTTCCTCAGTACTGTAGACATTAGATGGTCAAAGACTACATTACTGTCTATGTGTGTCCCTAAATCTCTGACTACTGGGTCAATTCTTAGGGGTATGTTGTCAATATGGTAGTTATCAGGGGTGAATAACTTTCTGAATGATATTATTATGCATTTATTTCCATTTTCCATGGCTCTGACACAAGCTTTTTGTCTGTGGCAGTCCTTCATGGAGAACATTAGTGAAGATAGAGGATTCTATGACTGCTCTTAATTTGCATTCATCTGCAGAGCTGGTCAGTGGGAGGCCCTTGACATTGGCCTTGACTTCAAAGAATTAAATGCTAAAAAGAAGTGGTCCCAAGACTGATCACTGAAGGATTCCACTCATGACTGGCAGAGGTGGGCTCCCCAATTCTAACTTCTTGGGTCCTGTCAGTGAGCCTGTGGCTATCACTGGGTTACATAAGTGTTTATACCCAACATCTTGAGTTTATCAACAATCCTAAATAGGGTATTGTGTCAGATGCTTTGGACAGGTCAAGGAAGGTAGTGTGAACCATTTTGCCCTCATCCATTGTTAAGGTGATCTTCTCAAAGAACTTCACTAGGCTGAGTAGGCATGATCTTCCCCTGACGAAACCAAACTGGGTTGGTTCCAGAGTCTGGAGGTTTCCTGTGTCATTACTGATCATTTCCATGATAATTTTTTTCCATGGCTTTGCATATGAGACTAATGAAACTTATGGGTCTGTAGTTTCTAGGGTCTATAGATTGCCAACCTTTGTGTAGAGGGATGATTGTTGCTGTTCTCCATTTGTTAGGTATGAAGCCTGTTTGGAGGCTGCACTTAAATGGCAATTCCAGAGGGCCTGATAGGTCATGTTTCATGCTATTTAGAAGGCAGCCTTGGATATTGTCTGGGACCATCTTTGCACTAAGGATCTCTTCTCTAGTGATAGTAGGAGGTGTTATATTTGATGCTATTTCCCAAGGTGATGCTGAGAGGGAGACAGGGGTAAAGTTAGAGCTGAATCTGTCTGCTATATCTTCTAGCTCAGTATAGGTCAGTGAAGGTAAACCTATGACATGAGTGTCAAAGGTGAAACATGTCATGACGTTTTGGGTGACACACCAGCAATCACCAACACCCGAGTTAACAAAGACGCCGCTTCTGCATTCTTTGTTCATGTGAAGTGCACTGAATTATTTTGTGCCAGGAGATTTTGACACCCCAAACCCAAAAGGTTCGCCATCACTGGTATAGGTGGTTCCAATAACAATGAGCTCTGCACAAAATTATGTATTGCCTTTGACGTTACACTAAATAATGGCCTTGAGGTTGTCCTTGGCCTGAAAGGCCAAATTTACCTCAAATTTTGCTTTGGAAGACTTTATTTGTCCTTTTAGTTGTTTGTTTAGCTTGATAAGAGTGTTTTATCTGACCAGCTGCTACACCTCCTAATTTTTGCCATAATTTTCTTCCTTCTTTTATACAGCCTACTGATGTGACTCCACCAGGGTGTAATTCCACCATGGTGAGCTGGTGGTCTGAGCTTTACTTTTACTTCAAAGGAAACTGTTTTGTAGTCTACCTTACCAGTGAGGACATTATACTAGGGGGTGTGCAGCACTCTCCCATATTAGTGAGGACCACATCCAGTATGTTTGCCCCCTGATTGGCTTATTGACAATCTGGTCCAGGGAGTTTGTATTTATAAAATACAGGAATCACTGTGCCTGCATATTTGGTACTGTATATGACTCCCAGTTAATAGTGGGGTAATTAAAGTCTCACGCGAATATGGTATTAGGTTGGATGGTAAGTGTTTCCGGTAAGTTTAAATACGTGTTATGGGTTTTCTGGCTCTTAGAGGGGGACCTATAGCTTATAAGGAAGTGGTATGGGATTTTGCCTATGGTGATTTGAACATAGACAAGCTCAAGTGCATCGTCCTGCTAGACTGGCCTTGAGATATATTTATTTTTGATGTAGATCATACACTTCCACCTTTAGTCCCTGTCTGTATCATAGCTGATCTAAATGTGTGGAAGGCACTATAGCCTTGCACTGCCAGTGTGCTCTCCATGTCTTTAAACCATATCACAGTGACTGCACAGATGCCAGCATTCTCAATGATGAGGAAAGCTTGTAGGGAGTGAAGTTTCTTGTTTAGACTCCTAGCATTGAGCAATAACACCTTTAAATATTCTTTGTTTTGATTTGCTACATTGGAAGTACTTTCAGGTTGGCATTGTCTAAAAAAAGTACCATGGGGAGGACAATGCTTAGCTAATATTACAAAACTTAGAGGGGAGAGGTGCAGGCCATCCCTGCCAAAGCGGCATGGTCTTTTGACTATCTCTTTCCATGCAGAGGAATATTACACCACCTTAGAATAACACCAGCAACTAAGCCAATTATTAAAGTCAGTCATCTCCTGTTCATATTGTGGCATCATTCTTGGAGAAGGTAAAATGCTGCTCAGTAGTAGGATAATATCAGCCTGGACACCTATTCCAAAAGCTCCATGATGCGTCTCTTCATATAATCTAGGGAGGTACATGTCAGGTAATTTACAGTCAAATGGACTATGACTGAGTCATACTGGTACTTGTAGTCCAATGACCTGAGTGCTTGTATGTTTATTGTTCCAGTTCCTGGCCCCTGATAAGCAACTGACTGTGACTTTCTCCTTACTCAGCTTGGTGAGTGGGACATCATTGTATCTCACAATGGAGTCTCCAATGACCAGAATGTTGGATTGTGTGGTGGCTTACCTTATGGGCTTAGAAGTAGAGGCTCCATGAGATGTGGTCATATGTGTTGATGTGGGTGTTGTTTTGAAAGAGTGCATTGTGGCTGCTGAGAGCTTTTATGTGTATTTCATCGAGGAGGTCTTTAGGGTTTAGGAAGGTAACATTTAAGTGCTTCAGCATATGTGGGTCTATATGTCTGCTTTGTACTGTGTCTGATAGGTGCACTGTGTATACTACTGGCAACCTGATTGACATTAGGAGTACTTTTATGTCAGAGATTTGCCTCCAGTGATATTGTGTAAATACATCTCTCACAGACCTTGTCAGTCTGTTTGAGAATGAGCTGGGTGTTGGTAAATATGAGACAATTTATACCACCAATCTAGTAATAGAAATAGTGGGTGAGTTCATATCCATGGCAACAGACCTTTTTTGTTGATTATCCAGATGCAGTAAGAATATAAAGTAATGTCAAGAGTACCTGGTTTGCAACTCTGGGACAGTATTTGTCACTGCAAACTAGTTGCCGTGTGCAACTAGGTATGGGTGAAATTTCAGGGGTGCTTTTACAGGAAAAATGTCAGCTCAAGATGCCTGCATCTATATGGGACACTGTCAAACACTTGAGGGGAAACTACTGAAGTAGACCCTGATGATTTATGGATGAAGTATTTAGGAAGATATTTTGAAGTTAGATTAGACAGCAGCTAATCGAGCAGCACTTATTGAAAAGAAAGAATTAGCTTTGTCAAGAATGATGAATAATGAAGATACACCTAACTGGCTACTGCTGATACTGGTCTCACCATGGCTTCACACTGCTGGGATGATACAATGCCCCTATGTATCTTCTCTCATCAGAAGCAAAACAGTAGTACCAATCCCAAGATAAGAAGCAGGCCACAGGCTATTTGGTGATCAACAATCTTGTCCCAGATGATGCAGGGGTCTGTAGGTTTGCAGAAGCCTTTTTCTGGTAGTTGCCTTGAATAGAAACCAAACAATGCCCTCTGATCATTCTTTCACCAGGAGCAAAATATAAGCACAAATTCTAAGCTGGCACATATGAAGCAGTTATTATGCTTTCTGATGATCAGCAGTCTGCAGAAAATAATGTTCCTGTGCTCCTTCTGTCACCATAAACAAAACAGAAGCACTAATCCCAAGATGACTACTGAGAGGCAGAATGTGGGCTTTCCAATAATTGGTGGTCTTGGGCCAGATGTTGCAGATTTCAAAAGTAATATGGAATAAATGTGATTATATCCTAAGAGTTGAAGTGTGCACTAAACAGCTAGATATGAAAGAGAGAGAGTAATTCAAGCTTTAGCAATCTAAGGGGAGAGCCACTAATTTTAAAAGAGCAAGATAGATTAGATGGGGGTGAGTACTAAATATTTTGACTGTATGGAATGCAGTGGGATGGCCAGGAAATTTAAATAGCTGAATGGGAGTGACTTCACAAAATAATTTTGTGTTTACTGACAGTAGCCAATGAAAGAGGAGAGGGAATGAACTATGTTAGCATAAGGAGTGAGCAACTAGGGAGACAATTGAGTTTAAAAACATAACAGGGTGGGAGGGTTTTAATTTCTTTGTGACTCAGAAGAGACACAACAACGATCACTTTCCTAGTTTAAATGTGCAATTGAAAGCAGAATACAATTAAAACACAGTGAATTGAAATTACACTACAATACACAAAATAGGAAAAGGCAGTAAAGGAAAAAAAATACAAGAAAGCAATATAAGGAAAGCAAACTAACATTTCCCTCACAGCAGTCTATGGCAGAGACTGAACTTTTCCAGTAAAGCCTTGAAATGTTTTATTTTACCCCTTAAATACAAGGTTTAGTTTCTAGCTCCTCCCTCATTTCACAGGTAATTAATCTTACTTGACCTGATCTAATTTCTGTGTGACTCACAAGAGCCACAGCTGTCTTCTCTTTCCTAGTTTAAATATGCAATTGAAAGCAGAATACAATTAAAACACAGTGTAATGAAAATACACCACAATATACAAAATAGAAGAATGCAGTGAAGCAAAACAAATGCAAGAAAGCACTAGAAGAAAAACAAACTAACCTTTCCCTCATAAAGGATTCATACAGTTTATGCAGTTACCCAACACAGATGTTTTCAAAGTGTAAAAACATCCAAATAAGACATGTTGGAGAAAGTTGAAAAACAAAGGGATTTTCTTGCAGGACATTCAACACATTTTTATTGTTTCAGATGTGGATATATTTATCAACATTGTCCTCAAATTATTTTATGAAAACTAAACTCATGATGATACACAATACTCACCAATAAAGGATCGATAACCACAGCACCTGTGACAAATGCAGTGTTGATCACAACCATCACCAATGAGGAATGGATGACCACAGTAGCCATCTGAAATGAACAGGTCCATAAGACCCAGCACAAGTGGAAGGGTGATCTAACCACCAGTCATAAGTAGGTGAATGACTCAGATCATGCCCATGTGCATGGATTGATAAGTAACCAACATCCACAGAAGATTGTGACTTGAATGACAATATGGAGATTGCTGTATGAGAAACGACCAGGTTAGATGTCCATGAAAAAACTTCCAGATGTGTGGCAATTACTATGTACTGTTTTACATGGCCTAACATTATGTGTATCAATGCACTGATATCAGCTGTGTGTTATGTCAATAGGTTCATAGGAAAGTACTAAGCAAGCTGTCCTTGTGGGCCACCCCCTTCATTGGTGAGAATCAAAGCTTGTGCTTGTAAGGTAAATACCTTAACCATTATACCAACCCCGACCCCAATGATACTGAGTCTTAGGCAAGTGACTGCAGCAAGATTGTTGCCTAGCCTGTTGAATCTGGACTGGTCACTCACTCAGTTCAGAGAAGATACTCAAAGTACCTGACATTAAATAAACCTCAGCTGAGCTCCAGAGACTTCCTTTTGAACATATAAACTCCTTGGTCAAATTTAAACTGGTGGAAGGAAGAAAAAGATACAGAAGAATATTAATAATATTTCAGGATCATGTTATAAAACATTGTAACATAATTAATAAATATTTAATAAACCATGTGCATGAGTGATAATGGTACTCTTGCAGGGTGATGCCCAGAAGCATGAGAAAAAATATTCATATTGTTTTACTATATGTGTATTTTGGTTTCCCTACCATTCACCAAAGTTTAAAATAAGTGAAGATTTATCCCCCAAATAACATTAGTCAAATTATATTTGGTGAGTTTTCATGAGGTGCATATATGTGTTTTTCCATGAAGCATGCTACATGAGTAAATGGTTCATCTTAGATTTCATTACTCATTTAGTTTCGGATACACTTTTATTCATCTTCACACTCTCATCATTTTCTACAAATATGTTTTGTTTCATAAGATCATAGGAAGTTACTAAGCTATTGGCCCTGAGGCCCTTACAAGCCTGGCCAAGAATTTAGCTCATGTTCCAACAAGTCAGCACCCTATGCCACTGTCAAGCAGGGACACAGGTGGAATCCCAGGGTTTTTTTCTGTTCCCCATCTAGTTATCCGGGTTGCACTTAAAAAGGTTTAATGAGGTACTCTGCTTTACGTGGAGAGGGAGTCTATTCCACAAAAGGGGGAGTCTCTGGGACACAAATCTGTCCCATCAATGAGTCCTATTGATTTCACAGACCAGGTTGAGGTCCTGCATGTGGGTTACTCGAGTGGAGCTTAACTTGCAGATATGCAGCAGTCCCACCAGGGTGGGGTGTTTCTTTACTTTCAGTTTCTATTGTTTCCCAAAATTTCAATAAAAAGGAAACCACTGACACACTGTGTTTGTGTAACAGTAGAGGTGGTACATATATGAGTTGGGCAGGGGTGCGGGGCACTTGCCAGTCCCATGAGGGTGTTCAGTGGGGTTTACCCTCCCTGCAAAAAGCACTTACAGTTTATGCTTTTGCCCTTTTGGTATTTTGGACATTTGTGTTTGACTATGTGGTTACTCAGTATCTTGACAGTTAGGTTTTGGAGTAGACCTGTGTGCGTGTGTGTGTGTGTGTGTGTGTGTGTGTGTGTGTGTGTGTGTGTGTGTGTGTGTGTGTAGGAGTCTTTCTCACAGAAAACACTGTCGTTCATTGATTTTGAAAGAAATATGTAAATATATTTGTGCATCTTATTTATTATATAATTGCATAGTGTATGTAAATATAATGTCTTGCGTGGCGTGAAAAATAGTTTCCATCAGTGTTTGTAATAGTATTTGCTATTCAAAGAGTCATAAAACCTGTGACAGTTGTAAAAGTCTGCCTCCAGCAGGGGGCCAGTTTATCCCATGGGGCTCTTCCACACATAGAGTTAGTTTAAAATTATTGATATTGAAGTAATAGAAGGTACTGGAAAGTATCCCCAAGATGCTACTGATGCAAGTTTTTCCACATTGTTATTTACTCCACCCCCCCCCAACTCCTATGCATTCTGTTATTTACGTTTAGGTTCAGTAAGAGGGCACACTTCCTCCATGTTAATGGAACAACTTTTTAATGACTAATTCATGATCATAGCTCTAGTTTTGCTACACATGTATGCAAATATGCCACAAATGTTTAATTGTTACTTCCACCATTAACAGTCTGTGGTAAAACAGTTTGCCTGCTTGCATAAATAAAGTATTAATCTGTTCAGGTGTGCTTTATGCCAACCACCTGGAGTCATCTTGTTTGAAGTTACCAATATAATTTTATTTGGCTGTCTAACACAAGTGCAGGATTCAAAAACTGAAGTCCCAAATGTCCAAAAACTAGACTGTGATTAAAAAAAAAAAAACAGATTTTAGAATTAATTGCTACAAGAGTAAAGCAATTTGCAAGGATGTCTTGCCACCTTGTATTCAGCAAAGAGGGTTGGGTCTGCACTCTCTACATCCAGTATATGCACACGCACAAATATATATATATATATATATATATATATATATATATATATATATATATATATATGTATTTATATGTGTGTTTGTATGTGTGTATTAACTCTGTTATTGCTATACCTAGACTTAGAGGAAATACTCAGATAGCACAGTCTTTGGCTTAGGTATATTCACTCACATCTGCACTTAAGTTTCTATATTCTGAGGGTTACTTTTTAAGTCCTCAGAATTTTAACATGGAGCCATTTTATTTATTACTTTGATAGCTAGATTAGTCCTATATATACCTCTAAACCAAGATACATCAAACATCTGGATAAAGGCCCATGAAAAAAGGGTAGATACAACTGGCCAAAAATCTGGATGCTAATTAACATGCAATTTGCAGACAAAATGCAACTCTGCTCACTCCAATGGAATAGCGTAATACCAACTTTCAAATAATATTTGTAAAAATGTCCCCAATTACACATTAACTCTAAAAATACACATTCCTCAAGGAAACACCAGTTCATAGGTTCATAAATTAGTACTAGGCTAACTACCGTTTTGGGCCATTTTAAGCCTAGACAATTACCCCATATGAGAATCAAATCCTGCACCTTGTGTTTGTAAGGTAAAATACCTTAACCATTATGCCAACCTCCCAGTTAAACTCCCTTTATAATACTAACAAAAAAATCTTAATGCAAGTAATAAATAATAGACATGTAAAACACTTTGCATTCAACTTTCTACCATACTACATTTCTGGCATGTACACACTGACATCCTGTTAGCTGCACCCTTACATAAATTCAGTAAAATAGCATACATCAGTAACTGTAACATCATATATAAGAACTATTTATTAATTTTAATACAAAACTAAAGTTTGTCATAATAGTTAATGGTATAGCAATCCACTGTTGTAGTTGTCAATATACGGAGCATCACATGTCATTCTGATCAGTGGATGAAATAAGTCTGAATCTGATAAAACTTCTGCTCTTGTAGTTAAGTAAATAACACTATGTAAACAAATCTGGTAGCTGCTGATGCTGGGTGCTGATTCATATCTCTAACTGTCCCTGAACTTCAGGGATGTCCATGATTTTGACTCATTTTATCTCTCTGGATCCTCCTACTTAATCCCAGTTACCTCCTAAAACTGGTTACTTTTGGAGAAAATGTGGTGAATCACACAATACATAATGACAATAATCTTTGTTATAGACTACTTTTACTTCAGAAAGTGTATATTAATTCATAGGATTTTATTCTGTTAATCAATCAATGTCTCAAGTTAAAAAAAAAAAATATATATATATATATATATATGTGTGTGTGTGTGTGTGTGTGTGTGTGTGTGTGTGTGTGTGTGTGTGCAGATACAATTTTAAAAGTCTCCGTCTGATTCTGTTAAGATTTGTCCCTGACATTGCACTTGTACTTACTTTTTTTTTTCACTTTCCATTTCCACTAACAAAATTAAATTCACTTACCTCAAGGAGGAATTAAATGATAATTTCCTCATCCTAGGGTCCAGTTTCTCTTACACGTGTTCTTCCTCTTGTGCTGCTAATCAGTTTTGCCATCTGTGGATCATCCTTCCAAAATCCCAGTTGACTGCAGCAAGTCTGACTCCAAATCCAAAACAAAAATAAGTGTGTGTGTGCTGTGCACACTACGACTGCTCTAAGTCAGTCATCTAAATTTCTCTACTTGTCTTGTCTACGTTTGGTAGCTGCCCAGCTCGAGTAACATAACTTATGTTTTTTTTTTTTTTATTTGCTTAACTTTACTTCTTCCTTCCTCCTCACCAAGGCTCTCCCTCCAACACAGTAGTACAGAGCAGAGTAGAGTACTGTACTGTGTGTTAAGCAGTTCCCTTCCTACCATCCAGAATGCTCAAGCTCACAGGGCAGGTTAACACTGTCTTTCAGATCTGAAATTATCACACACACACCCCTGCATACTGATAGCTCCACTGGATATATTGGTGGTGCATTATGATGTCAGCGTGCACTTAAAAAAATGAAAATAAAAATTAAATTGGGATTTAAAGGAGCCACTTGGGAATTTGGGAATTCATGGCACCCTATTATTTTGATCCCCAAACTGATAAACACCAAAGAATTCTATACGGTTGAAAGGTATGGTCCTATAGGACAGCAATTCATTTACAGTACAGACTCAGGAGGAAGAATCAGTCATGCAGTAATTCAGCATATTGATATACGGAAAAAGACAAATATAACTTTTAAAAATTAGATATTGAAGTGTTTCTTTGTTTTCATCTTGCAAGTAATTGGCCTTTGCCAACACCAGTGGTGACCATGTTTACAGCATAGATTTTTTGATATTGCAATGTAAGTCATTATACCCACAAGCAGAATCTTTGATTTATGCTACAAGAGTACATTTGGCAGTAACACACATAGCATTACAGAGATATTACATAATATAGTTAATCCCAGATTAGAATAACAGAATCAAAGGAAATTCAAGGCAACTGAGACTTGTGATCATTTATTCCTTGCCTGTACCTGCCTTTAAACCACAATCCCACTCTCGAGAAGGGTTAGGACAGCCAAAGCCAGGGTGAATTTGTGAATATCCACCAAAATATCCAGATCGTGCTTGAAGTATGATACTATATCACATGCTTAATTTATAGGGGGCTCTGCAGAGGTGAGGAGGCACTGTATGATGAACATATTCTCCCATTCTCAATCTCGCTGTCTCCCCACCATGTCTTATTTATCTGTTGACGAAGATTTAGATCCATGGTTGTGGTATTAGTAAGACTATTTGATTTATAGAGAAACAAGAGATCCAGGAACACTAGGTCCTTAATGGCATGGAAGGTAATGCATAGATCAACCCTCAGGAGTATATATATTGAATAAAGGGAGAATACTTCCAGTGTTTGTAAAAAACACTAGGATATTTCTATTTGTTTGATATGTTTTACATTATGCATCACTATTTATTTCTAACAGTATACAGTTCATAAGAAATAAGTTATGTGACAACAGCATTGTTTTATATTTTACATTAGCCATCAAATTCATTACTAACACTCTTCAGATCATATGGAATATATTGCAGTAATATCATTTTTTTACATTTCTATTTTCATTATTATAGCTACCAACATCCTAAAGAAAAATGAAGGTAAAAGGTGAAAAAAAAAGTTTGAGGTAAGATTCATTGTAATAGATGGCAACTGATTACTCAGCTTATGAAGACTATCATTGTTACTGAGGACCTGCTGTTGAAATTTTTAATTATTTTAAAATAGTTTAAATCAATCAAACTTGAAATTGTTGAGTAAAAAATACTTCCAAAGGTGCTGGTATATTTTGTAGAAACACAGTTTTTTTTTTCATTTATGAGAAACTGGAAATATAATTTTTTCAGTATTTGTCATACTCATGGAACTGTTTGTGTTTACATAGATCAGTGAGAGAAATGTACACCCTGTCAAGCATCTAAAAAGTAAAATGTTTATATGTAGTTTTGCCTAAAATTCAAATGTGTGGAGTAAAAAATCTGTTTAAAGTTGAAATTCACTATTTTTTTATAAACTCTGAAGAATTTTAGTGATGCATGAAGCTACGACAAATCATAGAACATACCAGAAATACCTCACTTTGATGTGATGTAAGACATAACTGATTAGCTAACAACCCATACTACAAAACATATAGAATATATGTAAACTTTGGAAAGTGAAATAGCTAAAAAAATAAAAAGAGCATTTACATTAAAAACTAATACAATACCTCTTTGAATGTTAATGGTTCTACCACATAAGAAACCCTTGCTTATAACAAGAAATAGTCTGAACTTATTTTATTTTATATCAAGAAATATACGATATTAATAGAAAAGAGTCACAATGTTAACATTTTGGGGTATTAAACAGTATCTTAAAAATAAGAATATGGTTAAGTTCTTGGAGAATCATCTTCCTGTAGCTACAGTTTTGAAAATTACTTCACCCATTAACATAGAAAGAGCACACATGGCTTTAGGTCTTTACCTCACCAATCCAGAAAATCTCAGTCATATTATTGTCATAATGTTACATTACAAAGACTGACAGGCCATTCTGTCTGCAGCAAGCAGCAAAAAACAAAAGATGCTTCCAAAGACTAACATTACAATTTTATCAAATTATACAAAACTTGCTGTGGAGCAGAGAAAATGGCATGTACTTTAGTTGTCAAAAGTGAAGAAAGTTAAGAAAAGTCCAGAAAGTCACATGGTTTGGCCTGCTATGCTGTGGGAAGAGACAGAATATAAATATCCTGAACATACATGTTCTTATTTGAGATTACAATAAGAGAAAAGGCAGTAAATGTGGTACAAACCTTGTAAACTTAGCACAGATGAATAAGGCTACCATTTCTTAACAAGCTTCATCTTCAAGTCCACAGTTTGATTTTTGCACTACCCATTTACCAGCTGTGTAACTCTTGACTAAGTTACTTAACTAGCAGTACTCCCAAATCACTCCTGAAAAGAGGCCCATGCCTAGTCACTTTACCTAGCTAACAAGTGAATATAATTAAATAACCGATTTCCTCTCTTTAATTTCTCCAAATGTTTAGAGTTTCTCATTCCCAATTCAGGGCACAATTAAAGTTAACAAAATTAGCATTCTTCATTCTTTGATGTTAGACAAGAGTGCTCTTCTCAGCACCATCAATGTAGCAAGAACTGCCTCCTTCTGTAGGTAACATTGATTAACCTGTATTTGTAGCATGTTTAACTGGGCTTGAAAATTACTTTTTAGTTAGCCTTGATGCTGCTACTGCTACTGGAAGTATCTGGGTACTTTGTTCCATGCTGCTCTAGTTTCAACCCACATATATTGGTATTTTATGACTTTATTTGTCTCAGTATCTAGGACATTATATTCATACTTCTCAACCTCTGAGCATTAAAAATGATAGTACTTGTCTTTAACAATCAGCAGGGGGTGAAAAAGAAGTGCACTTATCTTTCATTTAAATAAGGTCTTTGTATACTAGGCCCCATATAGTTAGAGAGAATGAATCTTTGTAAATGCTTAGTTTAGTTATTTAACAATGTTACCCATAAGCACCCATGGGCAAGTCTGACTGAAGAGGGACATCAGTAAATTTAGGAGGAGCAACGGCAAATTTAGGGGTAAAAATCATAGCAGCATGCCTAAATTAGAGCAGTTGAGAGGTATGATTATACTGGCAAGGTGCAGTTATTTCAATAATTAATGCTACTTTTGTCCTTTTTTTATTCAAAAATAATATTGGTCTTTCTTGCTTCTGCTTTCTTGACTGTGGGTACTGAATAATCCCATGTGATCAGTACATTCTTTTTTTTCAGTAATTCTCAGACGTTCTTGTTTCCAAACGTCCTCAGTTGCCTGTATGTTGTAGTGTTTTCACAATCTCAGTCTTACATTTTGCCACATTATTGTGCCTTTCATTGTACATAAACTCAGGCATGAGAATATCATAGCTATCAACAAGATGAACAATTGTTTCTAGTTCTGGACTACAGAATACACAGCTGTCTGTATCTCCCACTTTTTCTACAGACGTAAACCAATGTGTACATAGTCCATTTTCTAATGCTGTCATTATTAAAGTTTGATCTTTCAGTTTAAATTCATCTCTCCTTAGTCATTCATGTGTGAAATCTTAATCAACATGCGGTTGTTCTAGGAGCCTTTATACTTGTCATTATAGTTGATTTTTTCAGTTTTCTTCCCTTTCTTCTGGGTATGATATTAATATTATTTTTGTTATTTTAGCACTTTCTATTGCAACCTGTTTTTGTCTTCTGCTGGTTTAATTTCCATACCTGCTCCTTTGTGAAATGTTTCTGCTAATCTGAGCAATGGCGCCATCTTATACTTGCTTTATTCAAGGTTTTGAGCTTTCATGATGTTTGAATCTAGTGACTTCAGAAAATATGTATACAGTGCATGATTGCAGACCTATACATATAGTCAGTTTCAAGGAGGCACATACTTCCTTCAAACTAAGAAGTAGGGATGGATTGAGGTACTGGTTGCTGGACTGCAACCCCCCACCACCAATTTAAGCAAATCAACAACAACAAAAAAAAAAAAAAAAGAAATTGCTTCACTTGTTGGGGTATTTTGAAAAAATCAACAAAGGAGTATATTAAACTTTTTGTGTTAAACAAGAAATATTTTTATTAAATAATCACTTATGAAATAGGTAATCATACATTTATATAAATGAAAATAAACCATATTGACATAATTTAGTTGCAAACATTATGCATCACTTATAATCTATCCAGTCACTCAGTCAAACATTACATAGCTCATTCAAATCCTGACTTCTTTTAAAACTTGTTCCTCCTCTGCATGTATTGTTCCCACACTTCCCATTCTTTCCTATGTAATCTCAGTCATAACACTAAATGCACGGCAGACCCTTCCTGTGAGGAACTGCAAAGAGCATTGACTTTTTAAGACTCAAAATTCCTTATAATGAAGTATTCTGGTACCTTGCCGAGACGGTGCGTTAAGCAAGGGATTACTATTATTAAGGGAAGAATTACTATTTACTGACCCTCACACAGTGCTTATCTGTTTCTCTGGTTTCTTTGTGGCCAGAGTATCTACTGTGCGGAGTTGGTGTGCCCTATAAGCTTGGCACATACCTCAGTCTCAACCTATTACTGCAATAAATCTGGACAGACTCTAAAATAATGGGGGAGGGGCAAAGGTCCAAAACTAGAGAGAGATTTTAAATATTGCTCTTAATAAACATAGAAGGCTGCTATAATAATAAATAGGCTGTGTTATCGTGAATTTCCTGAAGGATATGAAGTCTGAAACTCAAATATATGCCCAAATTTAGTGTTTTTTATCATCATCAATAATTTGCCAGAAAACCACAAATTTTATGAGGACTAGACCAAAAATATGAGGCAAAAATCTGAACAGTTAAAGAGGTGAGCCTGGATTCTCCATGGCCTCCCAATACTTTTGGTAGGTGAGGCGTCGTTTCACCAGAAAAAAAGTACTGACTTACAACCGGGTAGGTGTGCAAGTTCTTGGCAGTTATGTGAACTTGGAGTGGGGTTTAGAGAGGATGATTTGGAAGCTCCAGATTTTTTTCTTCATGGGCATCCACTGCGTTTTGCGAACCTTTCCCTGAAAGGTGTTTGGTTTTCCACAGTCACTTCGAACAAAAACTGGACAGAAAAAAAGTGCTGCTATTTATATAATAGATTGCTAGATGCTCCATAAGTGTTCCATATTTTCTGAAGGACGGTGAAGTTGGGGCTGTTACTATCCTTTGTTTATAGGCTTGATACCAAGGCAAGATTCAAGTCATATACCGAAAAGAGCCTAATAATGAGTCAATTATTAAATTAAAGAATAATCAAATTATTTGATTATTATTTCATTAGCATAGTACTCCTGTATACAACACTTTCAGACAAAAAATGTTTTTAACTGAATTAGAGTATATGATCGACCAATCATCATGCGTAGGCTGATCGCAAAGTGAAGGACTCACTATATTAAAGGGTGAACATAAAGTTCCCGCTTTTAAATTCTGAGGAGGAGATTAAGCACCAAAGGTGCGTAAAACGAAGACAGTACTTCATTTGCATCAAGTAAATGAACCTAAACCACTAAGCAAGCAAATAAATCGATCATTTTCCAGTTCTACTTCTCACCCAGAATAAATAACAGAAACTTGAGCTGAACAACTTACTAGCCGAGAGTGTAGGTAGGCTCTAAACCTTTCTTTTCTACTCCTAAAGGCATTATGGCATACCCCGACAAAAAGCAGGACTTACAATAAATACAATTGAGTAATTGGGGCTCTAGTCTTTGGCACAAAAAGTAATAAAAAAAAGAAAAATATATACCTCAGTCTCACACTGGTCAACTAGTTTGGTGCTGGAGTTCAAAACTCTGCACATTGACTTCTTGAATAGAATTAATTTATTCCACAAGTTTCTCACAACATGATGCCCTGACGTTTTTACCAAAACGGGCCTAACTCAACTACAATAGCGATATATTTGGAGGAGCAATTGAGGAGATTATAAAATCACCTGACTCTACAACCTCCAATTGCTTCTCCGATGTATTTGAGTTAGGCGCAAAATTTTAACAGCATTGATTGGTTGTGAGGAAAAGGAACCCCAACTGAAAAAAATATATGTTGCATCGATTAACTGTCTGTTGCCATTCACTAATACTGTATTCTCTGATCTGTGGGTGCGTATACAATTATAAGCAAGGGCCAGTGATTTTTACCAATTGTTTTATCAACCCACTTTTGTAATTATGATTGCCGCATGTACAGATAAACTTTTTGACATCGTACATTACCAGCAGTAATAATCCAGACAGACTTGTCTGGTCTCTCAACTTTTTCCCCTAAATGACACGCGTCACGAACGCATCAGCTTGTTTACCATTTAACATTAGATATTACAGTGGCAGTTTAATACCACCCAGTGCGGTTCGTACTGATTAACGAGTGTTGCCTGATGCATCTTAAACTTGCAGGCGGGGTGTTTTTTAAACATGGAATTGTAGCTTTCTGACTGTAGTTGGCTGTGCCTCCCCTCCCCCTCTCTCACCTTGGTGCAGGTGGTGGTTTAGGGGAATGCGCAGCGGATCAGCTTTAACAAAGTTATATTGATCAACATGGAAGTACGTGTGAAAATATAATTAGCAGATGCTTTGATTTGTTAAACAGTTTGAACTATAAATAATGCGATGGTGCATTTGTAACTACTTCAGATGTTTTCTAAAATAAGTAACAGTTTCTCCAGACTGTGCTGTGTCATAGTAAGTTAGTATTGGTTATGTCGCCTAAGTATTGATTGGCGTTTACCTTCGTCCAATTACAGAATAAGGTAGACCATGTTGTGTTTGGCATAGCCAATAACTGTGCTGAGTAGGCAGACCTCCAGACCCAAACTTGTGCATGTGACATAAACTCAGGCGAGACTGCAGTATGGTGCGCTTGTTTAGGGCCTACGCCTGAGAGGTGGGGGAAGGGATTTTTTTTTTTCTATTTATGTAATAAGACTCCCACCCCCGTTGTATGCGGACAGAAGAAGATGTTTCTCATATACGGTACCATATGATAATTTATTTTGTCTCCATGACAGCTCAAAAAAAAAAACGTAACTTGAAAATGGAATGTACCAAAAGGGTACATTTTTCAGATTAAAAAAAAAAATGAAGAACAAAGGTTCTAATGGACAAAAAGGGGGCGGCACGTGCCCCTGCGCCCATGCCTAAATCCGCCACTGATTAAAATTTTATCAAATTATACAAAACTTGCTGTGGAGCAGAGAAAATAGCATGTACTTTAGTTGTCAAAAGTGAAAAAAGTTAAGAATAGGGTTACCACCTGTCCCACTTTGTGAGGGGCAGTCCCTCTTTGGGCAGTTGTGTCCTGACAAAAAATTGTAAAAATGGCAAATGTCCTGAGATTTTAGGACAAAATTATTTGCTATATTTTATGTAATAGTTGCATAAAACAGTTATTCTGTATCTAAAATACCTAAATGTTATAAGAAACAGAATAAGCAACTAAAATGCTACAAGAATAAGTTTTTATTTAGACAAAAAAGTTAAGTTCTAACCTTTGTACTGACCGTGGGTATGTGTCGGCCTGTAAAATCTGATGTTTTTACCAAAAATGTCCCACTTTGGCCATTTGAAAAGGTGGCAACCCTAGTTAAGAAAAGTCCAGAAAGTCACATGGTTTGGCCTGCTATGCTGTGGGAAGAGACAGAATATAAATATCCTGAACATACATGTTCTTATTTGAGATTACAATAAGAGAAAAGGCAGTAAATGTGGTACAAACCTTGTAAACTTAGCACAGATGAATAAGGCTACCATTTCTTAACAAGCTTCATCTTCAAGTCCACAGTTTGATTTTTACACCACCCATTTACCAGCTGTGTAACTCTTGACTAAGTTACTTAACTAGCAGTACTCCCAAATCACTCCTGAAAGGAGGCCCATGCCTAGTCACTTTACCTAGCTAACAAGTGAATATAATTAAATAACCAGTTTCCTCTCTTTAATTTCTCCAAATGTTTAGAGTTTCTCATTCCCAATTCAGGGCACAATTAAAGTTAACAAAATTAGCATTCTTCATTCTTTGATGTTAGACAAGAGTGCTCTTCTCAGCACCATCAGTGTAGCAAGAACTGCCTCCTTCTGTAGGTAACATTGATTAACCTGTATTTGTAGCATGTTTAATTGGGCTTGAAAATTACTTTTTAGTTAGCCTTGATGCTGCTACTGCTACTGGAAGTATCTGGGTACTTTGTTCCATGCTGCTCTAGTTTCAGCTCACATATATTGGTATTTTATGACTTTATTTGTCTCAGTATCTAGGACATTATATTCATACTTCTCAACCTCTGAGCATTAAAAATGATAGTACTTGTCTTTAACAATCAGCAGGGGGTGAAAAAGAAGTGCACTTATCTTTCATTTAAATAAGGTCTTTGTATACTAGGCCCCATATAGTTAGAGAGAATCAATCTTTGTAAATGCTTAGTTTAGTTATTTAACAATGTTACCGATAAGCACCCATGGGCAAGTCTGACTGAAGAGGGACATCAGTAAATTTAGGAGGAGCAACGGCAAATTTGGGGGTAAAAATCATAGCAGCACGCCTAAATTAGAGCAGTTGAGAGGTATGATTATACTGGCAAGGTGCAGTTATTTCAATAATTAATGCTACTTTTGTCCTTTTTTTATTCAAAAATAACATTGGTCTTTCTTGCTTCTGCTTTCTTGACTGTGCGTACTGAATAATCCCATGTGATCAGTACATTCTTTTTTTTCAGTAATTCTCAGACGTTCTTGTTTCCAAACGTCCTCGGTTGCCTGTATGTTGTAGTGTTTTCACAATCTCAGTCTTACATTTTCCCACATTACTGTGCCTTTCATTGTACATAAACTCAGGCATGAGAATATCATAGCTATCAACAAGATGAACAATTGTTTCTCGTTCTGGACTACAGAATACACAGTTGTCTGTATCTCCCACTTTTTCTACAGACGTAAACCAATGTGTACATAGTCCATTTTCTTATGCTGTCATTATTAAAGTTTGATCTTTCAGTTTAAATTCATCTCTCCTTAGTCATTCATGTGTGAAATCTTAATCAACATGCGGTTATTCTAGGAGCCTTTATACTTGCCATTATAGCTGATTTTTTCAGTTTTTCTTCCCTTTCTTCTGGGTATGATATTTATATTATTTTTGTTGTTTTAGCACTTTCTATTGCAACCTGTTTTTGTCTTCTGCTGGTTTAATTTCCATACCTGCTCCTTGTTTCTGCTAATCTGAGCAATGGCACCATCTTATACTTGCTTTATTCAAGGTTTTGAGCTTTCATGATGTTTGAATCTAGTGACTTCAGAAAATATGTATACAGTGCATGATTGCAGACCAATACATATAGTCAGTTTCAAGGAGGCACATACTTCCTTCAAACTAAGAAGTAAGGATGGATTGAGGTACTGGTTGCTGGACTGCAACCCCCACCACCAATTTAAGCAAATGAGCAACAAAAAAAAAAAAAAAAAAGAAATTGCAAAAAAAACAAATTGGCTTAATTCACTTGTTGGAGTATTTTGAAAAAATCAACAAAGGAGTATATTAAACTTTTTGTGTTAAACAAGAAATGTTTTTATTAAATAATCACTTATGAAATAGGTAATCATACATTTATATAAATGAAAATAAACCATATTGACATAATTTAGTTGCAAACATTATACATCACTTATAATCTATCCCAGTCACTCAGTCAAACATTACATAGCTCATTCAAATCCTGACTTCTTTTAAAACTTGTTCCTCCTCTGCATGTATTGTTCCCACACTTCCCATTCTTTCCTATGTAATTTGCTCCTGTTTCTAAAGATCCCATTTCCAGTTATTTTATCTCTGTTACTATATTCACTACTTCTAGTACAACTGGTTTAGATTTTGATTTCTATTTCCTAGTAATTGCTTTTTTTGACAGCCACCATAATTAGATCCAGCAAGGCCTTACTATGTCTAGGCAATTCTGATTCTGTGTCATAGCTCAAAACAATAATTTCCTTAGTCATACCAACTTGCTCACCCAGTATTTCTGACAGAGTAGTCTGCTAGCTCATTACTTATTCCATCAATGCACAGTCTTGTAGAGGACGAGTCCCTATGTGACATTTTTGCATTTATTCATTCATTTGGTACAATCAAACATCTGAGTGTACAGTCATAGTTATTCAAGTGGCTGTAACTGATGGTCTAAGTTGTATGTGGGGAGGGATGAAGAGGCTGTCAATTGTCCCTGCTTTTGTATACTGTTATTGATTTTCTTTTACTCATATTTTGGTCTGTTCCTCAAACTTTGTGTTTTTTCCTGACAAATCAATGGAGATTGCAGTCAGTAAATTATGACAGACCTTTGAGTTTCAGACTAACACCTTCAAAAAAGCATGCCAATGCAAAACCTGTTATTCTGTTAAGTTTCTAATTCTATAAACACAGTACCTGCGACTGATTTTGGTCCTTTGTCCAGCATTATTGTTAGCTTTCTCATTAATTCTTGAGCTAAGACCTTAAGAGATGTGGGAGAGGGCGAGTTACACACTATGTTCAGGTGTACATCACAGTTATGCAAGTGAATGTAATTGATGGTCACATCTGTGTATATGTTTTGTGAGGGGAGTATAAAATACATTTCTGTGGTGAGTTATTATTTTTGTTTTATAACATCCTCATATCCAAGATGTATACAGCTGATTTTAACTGCTGGGTACAGGGGCTGTCTGTGGATGAAAGTGACTGCAGTCGTTATTGCAGTTTTACAGATGTAGTGCTCATTTGTATGAAGCTGGCTGCAATACATTGTGTACTTTTAAAGGAAAACTCCACCGTCTCCTACAGTTTAACTCAACGTTTTGCTTACTTTTCTCCCTACAATCTGATTCCACTATTGTGTAGGTAGCTGAAACCAGATTGTACTTTATAAAACTTTCATTTCTTCACTTTGGTATCAAAGAAAGGGATAGACCACCCACTTTTTTAAGCTTAATTTCTCATATAAGTTGCATAGAAATTTGTATATACTTGCATGACATACCACAGGCACATGGAAATTTGTAGTCAGCAGCTCAGGCTGCTGTAAACAAGACAGAAAGGTGTGAAGCTGCTCTCCATTGTCTTTATTGCACAGAAGAAGAGAACTTAACTGATTCACAGTTGCTTCCAATCTAGCCAAGCCTTTCATAGCAAAACAGAGCAATTAGATCAGTCAGTGGTTCAAAGGCAGTTGTCACCTCTTTAGACAAGTTTACATAAGCAGCATCACAGTATTGAAATGCTAAGCTTTAAACTTTAAATGTTTGTTGTTTATACAACTTTACATTTTAAGATGACTTGAATGTAGTATTAAAGATGTGTGTGGCATTTTCAGAAAAGTCATATAATATTTTTTCTTGTAATTGTTGTAAAGTATCAGCACATTTACCAAAGTGTAGGGGGAGGGGCTGTCAGCTCATTTTGGACTACAAAAAGATACTTTGAACAAAAGCCTTGCAATTTAGCAACTGTTTTGGTTTCAGCTGTATAATTACTTAGCATTATGTAAAAAAGCCCTGAGACACACACAAATGAGGGTCATTCAATAAATAAAAAAAACAGTCCTTTTTGCATACAGTATATAAGACGACAGTGGCAGACACTAATTCCATTATATGTCAATGGCATGGGAATACACCACTACATCCTTATTTCTAGCATTACTTATATAAAGCAAACTTGAAAAGGATTATGGGAAAGAGAAAGGCTTGAAGAAAAATAAGATCACATTGATATGCCAAGCCCCATTGACTGCCATTTTCTAAATACATATTTAAAATTCTATATGAAGCAGTCAGAGTGATTTTGAGGTGTTAAAATAACTCAGAAAACAGAGGTAGAGTAAAAAAATAGATTTTTTTTAGTTCTAAGGTGGAGTTTTCCTTTAACACAATCAGATTCCTGAAGTGTACATAGCCAATAATTGGCTGTAATTTATGAGTATCGGTGTGGTCTGTAATGAAAATTACTCTGAGTGTGTGTGTGTTCATGTAGGGAGGTGCTATATAACTAAAAATAACAAGCTGGACATAATTTTTCCACTTTCTATTACAATATAACATCAGCATTGCAAACAGTAAGTGGCCATCAGTGGTGGTTTCAGCAGGAGGTGTGTGACAACAGCTGATCATTGGCAGAATTTTACATCAAGTAGTGTTGCATTTAACAAAGCTTGGTTCTCTGGTTTAGTTTTTAGTTGTAATTCCTTCTGTGTTAAGTCTACATGTACTCCCTGTCTCTGTTTCCCTGTGTGAGTTTTATCAATGTGCTTTGGTTTCTTGCCCAACACCCTCAGGTGCATAATATATGTCTCTGGCCATCTTTTACAGCCTAACACCAGAGGAGTATACAGAAGGTGACAAGTTTTTTTCGAGGCGTAGGAAGACATGCACTGCTCCTGGATGTAACATATATATTCTTATAAGTATTTCTATTCTCAGTTTATTGGGAACTACTACTTTGTAAGCTTTGAACATTAAACTTTAGACACAACTTATTTTTATTTGCAATCAAAAATAAGCTCCATCTTAGACTGGATCCTTATTTCTGACCCTTGTGTCTTTCACAACCCTGGCATACTTCCCAATTCTCTACATGACCATTCCCCTATCTGCATCCATATATACTCTCAACAATCACCCAAACAACACCTTTATAGAGAACATCACAATCTGACCTGATTTGATCCAAACAAATTTAACTACGCACTGGCCAACATCAATTGGACCTTCCTCTATAACCCCCCCCTTAATGATGCATTGAACAGGACATTCCTTGATATACTAAGCAACATGGCTCCATCCAAAAAAATCATGATAAAATCTAACTGCCCTCCCTGGCTCACCAAGCAAACATGCTCTATTATGCATCAGAGGGATGCTACTTGGAAAACCTGGTCCAAAAATAAAACTCTGACTCTACTCCAACATCACAAAGAAATTAAAAATAGGTGTAAAAAAACTTATCATCAAAGATAAAAAAATCTTTCTTTCCTTCCAACCACAACAGCACACATACTAACCATACAAAATTTTGGTCCACTGTTAAAAATATCCTTCACCCTAGTACCCCTCCTACCCCCAACCCCTTCCCTCTTAATACTGCCACAGAAACTGCTACCCTTTTAAACAGCTATTTCATAGACACAATTCAAAGACTTACCCAGCTTAGTCCAACTGCCTCTTCTCTGCCCCCACCTCACAATCCATCTTCCTCTATTACTTTCTCCTTACAACCTGTTCCCACTTCCTTTATTAAATCCCAATTGAATAAACTCAAACCTTGCTCATCTTCTGCTGACAATCTACCTCCTCACTTCCTTAAAATTGCAGCCAGCTCTATTGCCTACCATGCTTATATCCTTATTAATTGCTCTATCACCAAGGCTCTCATTCCCAACATATGGAAATCCTTTTACACAATTCCTCTCCACAAGGGAGGTAACTCCACTGACCCCTGTAACTTTCACCCAATAGCTATACTATCCTCACTTTCCAAGATACTTGAAAACTGTGTTCACTCCCAGCTACTTAAAAACTTCTTGAACATAATTTCCTAACTCCCACCCAGCACGGATTTAGACCCCATCACAGCACCTCTACCTCATTTCTCTAATTCACCCAAACAGTGGCAGAAGCCTGTGATAACAACCTATTTCTCTCCTGTCTACTCCTGGATCTCTCCAAGAACTTTGATCCAATCTCCCACTCTGAACTGTTATCTAAACTTTCACACCTTCATCTTTCTTCACTCTCTATATCCTGGTTCTCTAGTTAGTTATCTAACAGACTATGATCTATACTCTGGCAAACCATTACCTCTCCTTTTCTGCCTATCACCACTGGCATTCCCCAAGCTTCTATCCTTGGTCCTCTCTTGTTCAATATCTTTGCTAACAACTTAAACTCTGCTACTAACCTCTTAACCCTTCTACAATATACTGATTACTCTACCCTTATAACCACTGCTCACACCATCCCTGAACTTCTTTCTCGTACCCAGAACACTTTCACCTCCACTGAGACCTGGCTCACTGACAATCAGCTAATATTAAACCCCCCAAAAACTAAACTTTTGATATTCCTTCATAAAAACCTTGTACAGCATAAATCCTCATTCTTCATTATCTCCCTCAACAACACCACCATCAGACCCGAACCACACACCAAATTGCTTAGTGTCACCATTGATGATGAGCTTAAATTTGACATACATATCAATCTTTGTATAAAAAAAAACACAAAAAACTTGGCCTCTTGTACCGAAATCAAAAATGTCTTTCTCCCTCCTCAAAACCCTCCCTAGCCTCATCTCTCCTATTACCATGGCTACTTTATGCAGCCCCAGTCCTTACTAACCTTCAATCATCTCTTCTCAGCAAACTAGAACTTTTTTCTAGAAACTTCTTCTTCTCTTCTTGCTCTTCTTAGCAAAACAAACCTACTCCCGCTACTAGTAAATAATCTTTTTCTCCCTTGTACCCTCACTAGAATGTTGGTACTACACATATGTATATACATTTATACAAAAACTTGTAAAAAAACATATATTTGTGTTAACATCCTTGTTGTATAAATTCTTATTGTGATGTAATTTCGACTTTGAATGTTGTAATTGCAACTGGAGCTTTTCTCCTCGGTTCTCCACTGAAAATGGGCCATTTGGCTCAGCTGGACCAACCTGGTAAACAAATGACAATAAAATAAAATAAATAATAAAAATAAATAAATAAGACCGAAATTCTTCCCTTAGTCAAGATTTATTTATTCTAGCCATTATTAATTCAAAAGGTTGTAAGAAAGCTCTAAAATGCACCTTAAACCATCTAGAACGTTATGACTTGTGGACCCCTAGTTTAGTTATCTTCCTTCCTCAAAACTTATTACAGTAGAGTCCTGGCCAATTAGGGTGTGTTTAAAAGAATGGGGGAAGCTAAAAAGTAAGACAAAGTGTGAAAAAAAAGGAAAAAAGTAATCTGTCTGGTTGGTATGGGGCCAGAATCAGGGAAAATGGGGGAGGATCACTGCAAATCCCCAGATGGGGAACTAGTGTAAATCAGGAGGGCCAAGGAGTTATTCCTCTAGGGCTGCATTTTACCTAAGGCTGGTCTTCTTGATGGCAAGCAAACATCTGAGGTATATATAGTCAGCACATTTGTTATAATGAGCATGTATATACTGAGGTACTCCGTGGATGAAAGTAAATGACCCTATATGTTGTTTAATCACAGGAAAAGGTTACTCACCTGCTGTAATACAGCCCCACCCTATTGCAGCTAGCTTCAACATTCAGTTGCTTTGTGCAGCCTGCCTTCTTGATTTGAAGTCACCAGCTGCCACTACCAAGAGTGCCATACACTGCTTTTATATGTCATTTGATAAGAACAAAGTTGTTTTCCTGTGAAGCTGTACACCCGATCCAAAACATTTGGCACAGTTACCTTTTTTTAACTTCTCCAAGTCTTTTGGTTTTCTGATACCATAATGGGACCCCATTCTCAGTTCAACAGTCTTGCCACATTATTATGCCTTTCAGTATACAGGCCTTCTGCCATTTGTGTATTACACCCAGCAACAAGCTATGCGACTGTACCAGTTGTGTTTTACAAAGCATGTATTTTTCTGTGTCTCCCAGATGTTCAATGGACTTTGCAAACCAACATGTATATAAACCATTATCCTGAGCTGCCAATACTAATTTCTCATCTTTTGGTTTAAGTTCACCTCTCCTTAAACATTACTGCATCAAATCATGAACAATGTGAAGTTGTTCCAGGAGTTTTTTTTACTTAACATAGTATTTATGCCTTTCCCACATTTCTTGATTTCTCATCTGACCCTTCTCCTTATATTCATTCTTTTGTTTTTGGCACATTTAATAGCTGCCTAATTTTGTCTACTTCTGGTTTGATTTCCATTCCCTAACACCATGTGACCTGGAGCAACCATCAGGAAAGCCAAAAAATGAAAGGCAGCCAACAATACCTACTGTGATACCTTCTGTCCCTATATGAATGTGGTATATGGTAGCTTTGGTTTTTGTTTTTCATATGGGCAAGTGGTTTTACATTTTACTTGCTTAACGGTCAGACTACCCTTTCATAACCTTCCGCGGAGTGGATTCCCTTCTATATGGTGCTATGTGGTCCCCCCAGTTTTTCCCTAAGGGTACCTCATACCTTTTTGGGCTGCTTATGCAAAGGCCATGGTCCTTGTCTGCAACTCTTGTTTCCTCTAGTCCTTCTGAACAATAGGGGTGGAGGGATGCATCTCTGTGAGCCCCGGGGGTCCTGTGTCGTCGCAAGACAGTGCCAGCCGGACCCCATGCTGCCCGCCCCAGAAGCAGAGCCCCCTGTCAGTTCTTGCCATAAATGTTATATGGGTTTGTAGTTTTCGCTTGAGTTTATGGCGTGCCAGCCTTTCTAAGGTCGTCTAAGTGCAAGGTCGGTGTGTTTGCAAACCCATCTGGTGACCTAGACTTCCTTTTCAATGGCCTTGTTTCTGGGGCAAGGGGTATTCTTCGAAGACAAATCTTCCCAAGGTAGGTTGTATGGATCAGTCCAAAAGCTCAATGGCCTTGGTGTCCTGTTCATGAGCTCCATTATGATGTGCTGCACAATCTTCTCCATACCAGACTCCATGGGGGGGCAGAGGGTCCAATGGTCCCCTATATCTGGGTTTATGAGCTCCATCTTGAGGACAGTGGGAGTGATCGCCCTAGACCCATAAGCTCTCCCTGTAAGGCTGTAAGGGTCCCAGAGGAGGCTTGCCTTAGGCCGTAGACCAGTTGCCATACGCCTCCCTTGGACACGATCCGTGGTACTTTTGAGATTATCCCATTGATTCAAGTAGGTTTAAGAGATGTCGGAGCTCAGCACACAGGGGGATAGTTGATCCGTCCCATTGATGGTGGGGAGAGGTTTGAGGAGAGTAAGGCCACTCCTGCTGCCAGAGTGTGCCAGTGGGTTGTGCTTGTGTGATTATTCTTAATTTTTTGTATCATTTCTTGCACTTTCTCCAGTTTTCCAGTATGTTCCCACGTCCTTGGTTCAGTGATTTTCCTGTGAATTAATCCTTTTCATATCTTCTCCAAAATTGGGTTCCTTTTATTTTATTTGTTCGTTTTTTCTTTAATCCATGGGTTTTTTTTCTCTCAAATCATGGATTTTGATTTATGATGGCTATTGTTTTCTTTATCATAATCTTTGTTGTTGATTTTTGTTTTGTTAATGGCTGGGGTCCACCTTAGTGGAACCTCTTGCTCTATTATTGTTACCATGCAGTCCTGGGCACTCCACGCTGTCTCATGTGGAAAGAGTCTTGGCTTTATAGGTTTGGCTCTGAGCTTTGGGGTCCTGGAGCCTACTACAGCGCATTGAGTAGTCTTGAGTAGTAGCTGAGTAGTGTGAAGTTTGCTTTAGAGAAGTTCTTCACTATGGTCTTTTGTTTGGGGGTTTGTTTAGATGATTTTCGGATCAGTCACCAATGACTGATGTTTACTCAATGAGGGATATACTCGCAGTGATGTCAGTTTGTGACAATGAGATCCCAATGATTTCTCTCTCTATGTGACTAATTGTTTGGATGCATGTGACAATAATCATGGCAGGACAGGATGAACCCAAAGGGTGACTACCTGTGAGGGGCATTTGAATTTATGTAGTTCAGGGTAGTTGAAGTCAGCCTGCCAACCATTTGGAGATATGAGATACAGTTGAAGCCACCCAATATCATGGTGGCTGTTTGAGAGGGAGTGTGAGAGCCTGTGAAGGCGTGGGTAGCAAGTGAGTTTGGTGGTGGTTAGTTGCACCTGCATGGTTTCTAGCTGCCAGATTTCCAGTGCCAACCTGGAGGTGTGGGTGTGGTGTATATATTATGAAATATGGATACACCCCGTCTTTTTGGGGTTGGTCCCGGTTTTGGGGTCGGAACGCATGATATATGATAATAGTGCCGGGTGCCTTTTGAGGGTAGTTTTTTCAGTCAGCAGACATTTCAGTTACAGCACAGACATCCATGTTCTCCATACTGAGAAGGCATTTTTGAGATTAGCATTTCAGCATTAGCAGCATGCAGCATTACCCTTGTTTTCTTTTTTTTTTTGTTTTCTAGGGGGGTTTGGTTTAGTTTTTGCCTGCCCAAAGTATGGGGGTGGAGCCAGCCCTTCTATCCGGTGGGTCAGGGTGAGTGCAAGTCAGTCTTTAGCAGTTATACTGTCAAGTTGTCATATATAGCACTCAGCAGACAGGAACCCTTGAATGACACCATTGATTATTGTTAAAATTATAGTTCTTGCATCATGTCTGTTCTATATTTCTGGTCAAGGCTTGTGAAGGAAGGATACTGGGTTAGGGTTAGGTCATACCTGCTGGCCACAATCAGAGAGAGCTCCTCTATGTCTCTTTTCATGTAGTCCAGGGAGGTACGTCTTATAAAAATGTGTAGAGCTTTAATTTAACAACTAATAAAACCAAAATAAATGAGAAAAACCTATTTTTTGGAACTTCTTCAGAACCCTTCTCATATCTCTGGATTATGCTCCTTTCTTATCTCAAGGAAGCATGGTTCTTAGTTTGTGTTGTTCCCTTTTCAGAACAAGTAAATTATTAAGAATGTGACAGTAAAATATTTTAAAAGCAGGTTAAACAAAGCCAGGTGTTGAGAATAACAGTGTAAATCCAGCATAACCCTATGGTCAACAGAAGTGCCTAAACAACAACAGTGAAATTAAACACTGAAAAAGCAGCCATCAAAGTTTGGCAGCCCTCACTTTAAGGACTGGTAAAACAGAAATCTGGTCATTAATTCCAGGGGATGATTAGCATCCAGCCTAATCAGCCAATAATATTCCCTGTATTCTAAACGAGTTTCCCACACTCCACCCCTTGGGCTGGGTTCAACAATATCCAAGATGGTAAAAACAAACTTGTTAAAAGAAGCACAGGACAGTGAATGCTTATACAGAGCATTTTTAGAATTCTTAGATCAAATGTCGTATAGGTATTCGTAAATATAATTTCTAAGAGGGCATTCAGTTTTGCCTATATAAAAGGCAGGGCAGGATTCACATTTAGCCAGATAAACCACTCACTTGTATTACAGTTTCCTTTACAGAAACAAATGTGGTCAGCTAAATAGTTGTCCAAAGCCAGGCAGTCTAAATCCAAAATATATAGACAATATGGACATGTCCCACATTTGTGGGTCCCGTGGCTGGGAGTCTTGGATTTTTGGATAGATTTTTTTTTCCTCACATAGATTCTTCAGATTGCTACCTGACTTGTAAACAAAGACTGGCTGGTCTCCCAACATAGTTTTTTTTTGTTTTCCTGTCCAGCTGTCTACTTGATCCAATACTTTTGGCATACTTTCCCAATCTGACACAAATGATGTGACCATAATCCCTCTCTAGTGGTAAAAAAAAATATGCAGCAAAATCATTTAAACTATCAATAAAACATAACACATTCATTAATAAAGATACTTTAAAGTGAGCAATTTTCCACATTCACAGCCACAAGAAAAAAATGGCCACAAATCAGCAGCAATTTGATAAAAATAAAAAGAATATATTCCTTCCATTGTTAACTGAAGGAAATTTGAATTATGTCATGGAAAATGAAACAGAAATACCTGCAGCATTTAAAAGGGTGTTCATTCATTCATTCCAGTTACTTGCTTAATACGGCTTAGGGCACTAGGATACTTACACTCAGTGGCAGAAGGCAGAGAAACAAATCCTGATGGGATACTAGTTCATCGCAGAACACACACATACACATACACACACACACACACACACACACACACACACACACACACACACACACACACACACACACACACACACACACACACTTTCACATAGTGCACAAGAACACAAATAGCTATGGGCAGTTAGGAGAATCGTCTATCTATGGCAAATCTTTGAACGTGTGTGTAAACTTGAGCAACTGGTGAAAACCCACATAGGCACATGCAACAGATGTAGGCTCTAGACATAAGGCATCCTGCTGTGATCTGAAGTGGAAAGCAAAGTGCTGTGAAACTGAAATGCCAGAAACAATGCAAGGGTATCGCAGTATGACTCTTTCGATCTGTCATAAACTGACACTTACAAATTCTACCTACTTCAACACACAATAAACTGTGAGCCTGATGTCTTTAAAACACCAACAATGCCGTATATGTAATTATTGCGACTGCTGATTATAAAATATAGCAATTTTATAATTTTATTTACATCTTAAAAACTTGTTAGTATATATGTATATATATATATATATATATATATATATATATATATATATATATATATATATATGTATATATATATATATATATATATATATATATATATATATATATATATATATATATATATATATATATATATATATATTCATATGTATGGTTGTATGTGGATTGATGGACTGATTCAGTTTGTTTTATTGACTGAATTCCAAAACAAGAAGTTATGTACTCACCACAACGTTCGATGTATGTAGTCCATCTCACCTCACATTCTTACCCGTGGGTTCGGAGCCGAATGTTGGCTCCGACTCGGCCATACTTTTTTAGCTCAAAGTCTTTCTATTGGCTGGGCTAAGATGGTATCCCATGCTGCACTGCTTTCTATCCCCAGATCTAGTTTGCTGCGAGCACCAGCACTCATTTTCCATGCATAACAACACCTAAGGAAAGGAAGAACAAACCAAAGATGAAGGGAGCTCTGAAACTAGACCTAACCTCCAGATCCTCCACGATGGGGGAAGGAAGGGGGGGTAAGTAAGTAAGTGAGAATGTGAGGCGAGATGGACTACATACATTGAACGTTATGGTGAGTACATAACTTCTTGATGTTATGTAGTCCAATCTTGCCTACATTCTTACCCGTGGGACAGCGTCCCCAGCACCTAAATCCTGGGAGGCTTAGTGGAAAATACTCCTGAGCTCTGTGGAACCAAATGAAGACCTGCCCCTAGATACCACATCTAACTTGTAATGAGTAACAAAGGTGTGAGGAGATGCCCAAGTAGCCACAGCACAAATATCATCCATAGACAATCTGGCCTGAAAAGCTGTAGATGTGGATACAGACCGAGTAGAGTGAGCCTTCACCTGGAACGGTAAATCTTTTCCCCCTGAGGAATAAATGAAAGAAATACAACTGAAAATCCACCTGGACAACGTGACTTTGGAAACAGGAGACCAAATTCTGTTTTCCGAAAATGAAACAAACAACTGATCAGATTTTCTGAAGTCTTTTGTTCTGTGCAAATAAAAACGTAATTGTCTGTCCACATCCAATTGATGAAATTTGAATTCTGCCTTGTTTGAGAACTGGGGAAAAAACACTGGCAATTCAATAGATTGGTTAAGGTTACTGACTGACGCTACTTTGGAAGAAAGGAGGGTTCGGTCTGAGAGAAACCCTGTCCTTATGAAAAATCAAATAAGGGGGTTTGATTGATAAAGCTTGAAGCTCCGAAACATGTCTGGCTGACATGATGGCTACCAAAAAGACAGTCTTCCAAGTTAAGAATTTTAAATCTCAAGTGGCTGCAGGCTCAAAGGGGGGTGAAGTAAGACCCTGTAGAACAAAGTTTAAGTCCCAAGGCATAACAGGTTCCGATACCGGAGGACGAAGTAACAAAGTGCCCTTCAGGAAAGCCTTACAGAGCCTATGTGCCATCAGACTAGGCTCGTCTGCGACATGAAAGGTAGAAATCGCCGCCAATTGGACTTTAATGGTTGCGGCCACTGAGCCCTGGTTAAAGAGCATAGACAAGAACTCCAATACAGATGAAATTGGAGCTGTGTAAGGGTCAATCTTTTTGGCATGCGCCCAGATTGAAAACCTCTTCCATTTGCTGTAATAAATCTTCCCGGTCGAGGGCTTATGAGAGGAAGATAAAATATGAACCACCTCCGGTGAAAATTGCTGAACACTAACTAATGACAGAAGTGGAGTAGCCAGGCTGTCAACCGGAGGATCCAAAGAGAGGGATGGAGCTGCTCTGACATGTGCGTCAGTAAGTTTGGTTGTGGGTCCAGAATCCAAGGAGCGTCCATGAGATAGGGATGGAGAAAGAGGAACTAAATTTGACGAGGCCAGTGTGGGGCAATCAGAATCATTTTGTTTCCCAAGGATTGCACTTTCTGAATAACCTTTGACAGCAAGGGGACCGGGGGGAAGGCATATAGTAGACCGGAGGGCCAATCGTGGACTAGAGCGTCCCGGGTGACTCCCCCTGAGGGGGGATCAGTGTGAAGTAGCTGCTGCATTTGGCACTGAGGGGGCTGGCAAAAAGGTCACAGCAAGGCTGACCCCACCTGTGGAAGATCTGCTCCGCAACTTGACAGTTCAGGGACCACTCATAAGGCATCAGAATAGCTCTGCTTAGCCTGTCTGTGATCACATTGGACTTCCCCGGAATGTGCGTTGCCACCAGAAAACGTTGGGAAGACACTGCTCACTGCCACACTCGCATGGCCTCCCTGCAAAGGGGATAAGACTTGGTTCCTCCCTGCTTGTTCAGATACCACACCACTGACATATTGTCTAAGTGGATTGCAATAGTCCCGAGAGGAAGAAAACTCTGAAGTGCTTGCAACGCTAGTAGCACAGCTCTCATCTCCAGGACATTGATATGCAGATGCATCTCATGCTATTGCCACATGCCTTGGACTGTCCTGCCTAGATAATGCCCCCCCACCCCATCTGGGAGGCATCCGTGGTCACCGCGGCAACCGGGGGAGCAGGAATGAAGGGCTTTCCCGCATTCAGGTTGTCGGCGCGAAGCCACCAACTGAGATCCTGTTTGCACCTGTATGTGAGTAGAATAGGGTGAGAAAGTGGAAGACATTGAAGAGACCACTGGGCAAAGAGTAGCCACTGAAGGAGCCTCATATGTAACCTTGCCAGAGGGACTAACATAATTGTAGCAGCCATTGTTCCCAACAGTTGGAGGACCCATCTTGCCTTCGCTCTTCTCAGAGGGAGCAAGGTGTAAACCTGTTGTTGTAGGACTCTGATTCTTTCCTGTGGTAGAAATGCCCGCATGAGGATGGTGTCTAGTTCGGTGCTTATAAAAGTGACATGCTGTGAGGGCAACAAGGCAGATTTTTCCAAGTTCAATGTGATGCCCAACTGTTGACATAAGTTGATAGTAGCGTCCCTGGTCTGAAGTAGTAGATGCCTGGTGGTGGCAGTAAGGAGCCAGTCATCCAGATACGGAAACACTTGGAATCCCTGACATCTCAAGTGAGCAGTCACCACTGCCAAGCATTTGGTAAACACCCTGGAGGCTGTGGTGAGACCAAAGGGCAGGGCTCGAAACTGAAAATGACTGGCTCCCAGCTGGAAGCGTAGGTGACTTCTGGATGCCCTGTCCATCTTTATGTGGTAGTAAGCATCCTTGAGGTCGATGGAGCACATCCACACTTCTTTTCCCAACAATGGGAGAATAGACTGCAATGTGACCATTCGGAACTTGGACTTTTGCACATGGGTGTTCAATTGACTGAGATCCAATATGGGTCTCAGGTCCCATGTCCTTTTCGGCACCAAAAAGAATCTGGAGTAAGTCCCTAATCTGATCTGGTCTGAGGGGGACATGTTGGATGGCTCCTTTATCTAGCAGCTTTGAAACTTCTGAAGCTGTGTAATCCCTTTGACTGGGTGGAACATCCGGGATTTTCTTGATTGGAGGGGGATTTGATGAGAAGGGGATGACATATCCTCTGGAAATTATTCGTAGAACCCATTGGTCCTGGGTGATGTCTTGCCAGGCCTCCGGGTATAATGAGATTCGACCCCCGACTGGCTCCAGAAATGCACAGTCGGGCCTCCCATCAGGAGCAGCTGTAGGGAGAACCACAAAAGGAATCGTGGTCTCCCGAGTTGCGGGGGCCTCCTCTGCCCCTAGGGCAGTGTCTCCCTGAATAACCACCCCCTTCCCTGCCTCTGGAGGGGGGCTCACCTTGTGCACCAGGAAAAAACCTCTGTGATTTCCTGAACCACATTTTGACACCTCTCTGGGCCTTGGGATAAGGCCTAGAGGGAAGGGAAAAATGGACTCTTATGGCAGACAGAGTTTTTCCCTCCTGCTCGCACCTAGGGAGAGTGTCTTTCACCTTGGTTCCGAACAAAGAGGAACCATCAAAAGGGTGTCAGTGAATGAAGACTTGAAGGCCTCTGTGAAATGACAAAGGTGCATCCAGGCCTGCCTCCTAAGAGCAACTCCTGAACTTGCTGCCCTACTCGCTCCCTCGGCTGCTTAGGAGATTAGCCTCATGGAGGAACTTGCAGTGGAATTGAGGGTAGACATCTGAGCGTTGACCGTCTGGGCCACCGCCTCAGAAACGTTATCTGTGAGAGTATCTCCAAGCTCCTTGAGGAGATCTCTATGGAGCCGTGTAAAGTGTGATAAATAATTCAGTGACCGTAAGGTAAAGGTCGCTGAAGAAAAGGTACGCTTCCCGTACCGGTCCATGGTCCTAGACTCCTTGTTAGGGGGATGGATGGTGGAAGAAGTCTCAGCTAATCCTTCTGGGTGGCAGCTGCCACCACCATGGCATCCACAGGGACTCCCTTGGACAGAAATTCCTTATCAGGAGGAGCAGACAAAAATTTATTGGGTCTCCTGGGTACTGGTTCCACAGAGTCAAGGGTTTCCCACACCCTTCGACAAACCAAATCCAGAAGCTCATTGAAGGGTGGAGATACCCAGGAGGCAGAGGGCTGAGCACCAAAGGCCTTCAGGAAGACCGACTCCTCCTCAGAGGGGGCTTTGGATGGCCAGTCACCACTTGTTTCAAAATCTCTAGGATGTCAGAGAAAGAAACATCCTCAGAGAATGACTTAGGGGACCCCTTCGATTCCTCAAGGTTGGTGTCTGATGTGAGAGACTCATCCTGGGAATCTATGTGCTTCTTCTTGCATGTCTTCTTTCTGGGTGGCTCCTCAGGCAAAAACTCTGAGGGGTCCTCAGAAATGTGGTAGCACTCGTGGGGTACCCTGAGGCCTTGGGGCTCCGCTGTCTAGAGATAGATGGTGATCAGAGACCTACACCAGTGTAGTAGGGGACAGAATGACTGACCTACATGATGCTGCTGATGACCTGGCCAGCGCGCTCGCATGGTTTTCGAAGGCTGGTCCTCCCGAGTCCGAAGAACGACCAGCCTCTGAAGCCAAGACAGGAGTCAGACTTCCCCGCGCCGAAGCACCAAGAGGGAGACTAGGAGCTGAGAGGTGTCCCAAAACCTCTCCCTCGGGTCCGACCAAAGATTCCTGAGTCCTAAACCCCGTGGACAGCGCCGACAGGGTCGGTGCTGATGTCGGCACTGATAAGCCAGGAGGGGCTGTCAGAACCGACCTAGGGACATCACACGGAGCCGAGCACTCTGGCTCCGAAAGCTGAGATGTGCTCAGAGGAGGAAGAATCGAAGCAGGTTGAGGGACCGGCTCCGGAGCCGACTGGGTTGGAGCCGAGAACAATTTTGCCAGTACCGGTGACTGAAGAAGTCTCTGCACCACTCTATCGACATCCACATCTGATAAGTTCCTGGAACATTTGGAAGATAGAGAAGGAGATCGAGACCTCCTCTCTGAAGGGGACCTGCGAGGAGGGGATACTGGCCTAATGCTAGGTGATCGGCTCCAAACAGGTTCCAAGAAGATTGGAGCCGAAGCAGGTAACATAACAACTGACACTTCCTGCGGCCCCGAGGAGAATGAAGTTGAGGATGTCAAAGCAGACTTTACTATTTTCTCCTGTGGCTCCGAGGAGACTGATGGAGCCGGAGATCTCTTTTTTGTTTTTGAGGATTTTGCCTTAGAGCTGGACGCACTCTCCAGACCCTCCTCAAAAGAGGGTTTCAAAAGTCCTTTCAAAATAAAAATTTATTCTTCCTTTCCTGAAGAACTCGCGGACTAAAGGCATGACAGAAACTGCACGACTCCTGGAGATGAATCACTCCCAGACAATACACACAGACAGAGTGTCCATCGGTAATGGACATTTTATAACTGCACCTAGAGCATTTCTTGAAGCTCGAGGGCTTGTGCTCCTTAGTATCTTTGGACATAGTTAACCAACAACAATTAACCACTGAATAAACAGACCAACGGTCAAACATTCACAAGGCGGGAAAAGCCTACAACAAACAGAATACCACAAGATCTCTAAGTTAAACGATCCTCAGACACAAACACAGGTGGGGAAGGACTAATTCCTCTAATTTAAAAGGTTTTAGTCCCGGGAAACTTTTATAACACAAGGAAAGCAAGGGGACAGACTAGGTCCTCTAAATGAAACGGGCCTAGCCCATTGGAAACAGCTAGTGGGATACCACAAAAAAACACAACTTTTCCACAATACAGACAAGAATACACACAATAGCTATTAAAATAGCTTTTTTGCAAAAAACTTCTCTGATAAAGAAGAAAAAGGGTACTTAGCCACAGCCAAGGGTGAGACCACATCCGAGCTAAACTAGCGGCAAACAAGATCTGGGGATAGAGAGCAGTGCAGCATGGGATACCATCTTAGCCCAGCCAATAGAAAGACTTCGAGCTAAAAAAAAGTATGGCCGAGTCGGAGCCAACATTCGGCTCCGAACCCACGGGTAAGAATGTAGGCGAGATTGGACTACATAACATCTAATGTTTTTTATAGGTCTGATTTTATGTCAATGGATTTCAACATCTGTTATATGGGTACTCAGCAGTAATCAACTTTATCATTTCATTCCTTATTTTCATTAAAATATACCTAAGTAGAGATTGTTTTTGATTGTTTGTTACTGCAACAGTTTGCTTTAGGAATCAGTTAACTCCAAATATAGGAAGAAGAGAAGGTAGAGAAGCATCACTTCTTCAGTATTTACACACACACACACACACACACACACACACACACACACACACACACACACACACACACACACACACACACACACACACACAATGCATGTATTATTGGAACTTTCTACGAATTGCTGAATAAATAAACCAACTCCAGCAAATTATTGCATGGCAGAATAAAAATAAAAATAAAGTAGGGCATTCTTGGCATTAGCTGTTAAGACTGTTAGCAGATTTCATTGGGAGCATTAAATGACTCACAGTTAAATCACTGCTGTAACATGTCAGCCTGCCCTGACATGGAAGCTGATTGGAAGCTAGTGAATGTTGTTCCATTAGGTAATACTAAAACAGTAACAAAGTAACTAAGCATTTAGGCTTCTCAGTAAGAAAGGAAATGAGGGAGGTGGTTCCTTTTTGGAAGACAGCTATATATAAAGGAGAAAAGCATTTATAAAAATGACTGGGGATGAGACCAAATCCGAAAATGATGCAGTTTTGAATAACTGAGCATTATTTAAAAGCAGATTCTCATGAAAAAATATCCCTATGAAAATTTTAATGATGTTGAGATTAGCCCTTTGTCGCACATATCAAGTTTTTCAATGATTTGTGGAGTAGGAGCCAAACTGATGGAACTCAGTGACAAAGCTACTGATATTATAGCACTTGTAATAATGTAAAACTAGCATACAGCTTTTTTCAGGTATCCAAGTGGCAAAAAATTATATTTAGTCTTATGTTAAATTATGGGCCAGTTGCATCTGGAGTCATATGATTAAAATAGTCTATATTCTTGGTATCTGGCTCCCAATAACAAGGAATGAATGCATTTAAAACAAAAGAGCTGAATTCTGTATGATACCTAATCTCCTGAATATCACCTTACTGGCAAATAATGGATAGTACCACCCCCAACACACACACACACACACACACACACACACACACACACACACACACACACACACATTTTCTCTTTAGAAATATATTGTTGTAATCTTTCCTTTGTATCCAGAAGTAACTCAGAAATGAAAAGGCCCTTACATGAGATGAGGATCTTTTTGATTTGTACAAAACCACATCTTTATGCTTTGGTCAGCATTTTCCACACATGAAAGGACTACAGAAGATCTAAATGATTTCCAAGCAGTATTTCAAAAATAGAAAAATCAATAACATTTCCTAGTGCTGAGATCCAGTATATTTTGTACATCAAATGAAAGCAGTCTAATAAAGTAACTATAAAAAGATCTAAAACAAGAAAGACTGTAGTAACCGTAAAAGCTACTCTGTTGTGTTTTCCCCAAGTGTTATTGAAACTGGACATATGAGTCCAAAGCATTTGGAAACAGAAACTTCTGCTTTGATGAACTTTTGTTAATAAAATCAGAATATTTTTACTTGGATTCTTACATGCTGGCAGCGATACTGTTTTTTTTTAATGAAATTATTTAAGAATGTCTAAAAAAATGTATAGGAACCAAGAGTAAAATTACAACTGCTAGAAACATAAATGAAGACATTTGACAATTCCCACTTTACTGGTACTACTATGCATGCATCTAATCAAATTTAGGAATGTGAGCATTAAGAAAAGCTTTTGGTAATATTAATTCATGGGGCTGCATTTAAGGAAGCAAGATGACATTGTTGTAATTATCTGGCCCAAAGGTGCAGTAGTGAGAATCCACACATACAAAATCAGTGGGAAAGATTAAACAGAATAATTATAGCTTAAAAGATATTCATGCTGCCTCATTGGCTATATGGCTACATGAAAACATGTGAACGACTTGTCAAGCATTACTAGATCATTGGAAAGTATGACATAACAAAATAACAGATCATCACAGATTGACTCAAAAGGAAAAGTCACTAATAATGCTAATCTTACCTGAAAAAAGTAGAAGCACCTAAGGTGATTTGAGCTGCTCAGAGGGGTGGAAAGATGGAGAAAGCAATCAAGGATGATGGATGGCTGTGATAGTAAAAATGTCAAAAGTATCCAAAACATAGAAAAAATACAAAATAATAAAGTGTTGATAATGCACTTCAAAACTATCTTATTATGCCCCTGTGACAATGAGCATGGTTTTCTTACTATTTAATTTTTACCCAGATACTGAATTCATGTGGAGTGAAAGGTACGTGTTATCATTTCTCATTTTATTGCACAGTAATGTAGTTATAATTCTTGAGCAAGGACAACACAGATGGCAAATGATTCACAAACACATTTACCACACTAAATGTGGAATTATAACTGGTAAATGTCATGGTTTCAGGCAACAGTTTCAAAATAATCATCTTAGGGACCTGCATGGTGAACATTGGTGGTGTCATTGCAGATCTGTGCTTCATAGGGGGATTACTCAATGAATAATAAACAATAAAGAACATCAAATGACCACTGGATCGAGTACATCAATTTACTGAGTGTTTTCATTCACAGGAATATGAACTTCTTCAGAATAAAAACATCTCCCGCCAGGCCAAACTTATAAAGGAAGTAGGACGGGGAAAAAGCTGTCAATTATTAGGTCGGCCTCTTATATCATTTACTGAATAATGGTGCAATGGAAATATAATCATTCAATCCAGGTGCAACATCACTATTCACTGAATTCTGCCAGTGTAGTTCCTTTCATAGCAGGCCTGTTTCCAAATCCCCTACCCCTTACTTCTTCTTCTTCTTTCGGCTTTTCCCGGTTAGGGTTCGCCACAGCAGATCACCTGTCCGCTCATGATTGGCAGTAGAATTTTATGGTGTTGAGTTGCCAGCCCGGCGCCCAACCTTCCACAGAAGGCACACACATGCATGCACTCACACCTAGGGCCAATTTAGAGTGTCCAATCAACCTATAGCATGTCTTTGGGATGTGGGAGGAAACCGGAGCACCCGGAGGTAACCCCCGCAACCACGGGGAGGACATGCAGACTCCACACAGAAGGCACCCCAGCCGAGGATAGAACCGGAGAACCGCTTGCTGTGAGGTGACAACGCTAACAGCTGCACCACCGTGGCCGCCCAAATCCCCACCCATCAAGTGAAAATTTATCTAAAATAAAAAATTGTCACAAACAACAGAATGTATAAAAATGGCATTCAGTATTCATATCATTGGACTTAATTCAGTAATAATGTTCCTGTATTCTCTTCTTAAATTTCCATTGGGTCTTCTCATATGTGCGTGTGTGTGTGTGTGTGTGTGTGTGTGTGTGTGTGTGTGTGTGTGTGTGTGTGTGTGTGTGTGTGTGTGTGTGTGTGTGTGTGTGTGTGTGTGTGTGTGTGTGTGTGTGTGTGTGTGTGTGTGTGTGTGTGTGTGTGTGTGTGTGTGTGTGTGTGTATATATATATATATATATATATATATATATACATATATATATATATATATATATATATATATGGGTCTACTTGAGATTACCGAAACTGGAATCTCAGTAGACCAACATTCAAATCTTTGAACCCAGAAGCACGAAGTTTCACATCAGCAAAACTTCACAATAACGACATCCAAATGTCTGACAGTCCAAGCTGAGCAGAACAGGAAATCCACTCATGTGCGATCTTGGAGTCGGTATCTTTAAGTAGCAGGAGGGTTGGGGAGCCCAGGGAGGACATAGCCCCCCCCTGCAAAAAAGTTAAAACTAAAGATTTGTAGTGCAGTTTTTTTTTTGTGTTTGTTATGAATATTCATGTTGATGCTATGGAGACCATCATGAATATTTAGTGTTAACTGTTAAGGGTTTAGTTTTATTGGTTGGTGGGTGGGGTCTGGGTGAGTGTGAGTACGTAGTTTTATTTGTAATGGTTTTATTTCTTCTTTATATAGTGCTTGTGTGTGTTGTTCTTGGTAAGTTGGAGGAGGTAAGTCGGGATTTCCTTTTGTTGGTGTTCTGTGTGTCAGGTATGTGAAGTGTGGGGTTTGTGACATTTCGGTGTTTAGGGCTCGATAATTTGAATGCCAGTCTACTGAGATTTCGGTAATCTCAAGTAGACCCATATATATATATATATATATATATATATATATATATATATATATGCTGTTATTTATTGTTAACAAAGTTAGTTAACTGATCCTTTTCAGACCCTTTTCAGTTATGACTTAATCCACAGGGCAAATATAACACTTGTATGAAACATTTAGGATATCCAGTCATCCAGCATGTATTTGGAAGATGGAAAAAAAAAATTAAGTATTTGGAAAACACCCATGCAGACATGAACATAGAAAATGCCACACAAGCATTGATTGGAAATCAGTACTCAACCCTGGACCCTGTAACTGTGAGGCAGGTATCCTAAAAAAAAACACCTTGCTGCCCAAGACCCATACACCCCCTTTGTGATGAGCTGCATACCCAATCCTCCACTGTTCCATTAGAGACATGGGTACCAGGGATGAGTTTCCTATTCTCCATCCAATTGTCCAACTTGCATTTGAATTGGTTAGGGAAGAACTCTGCTTCACATGAAGGGAGAGCCTGTCCCAGAGTAGGGGTAGTCTCTGGGATACATACCTGTCTCTACAGCAGATCCTATTTATATCACACGTAAAGTTTAAGTCTTTAGTATAGGTAGTTCTGATGCTGTTTGTTTTGCAGATACGCAGGAGGTCCATCATAGTGGGATCTGATGATGCTTTGTATGCCAGGCATAGATCTCATCTCATCAGCCACTAGGAAACAGAATATAGGGATGGGGCTTTGAGGAAGTCTGCATAGGACAGGTTATTTTACACCTTGTATTCCTTTAATGAGAAACCCCTGTGGACCTTCCAATTGTTGGATGTGCCTAGTCCGGTACATACAAAAGGAGGCATTGTACTCAGTGATAGGTCTGATGAATACCAAATACAATGGAACAATGACTTCCTTGGATCTAGATGACATACCTTTATTTCTATGTTGCAGAACACAAAATTAGTTCCTTACTACTGTAGCACATGATGGTCGAAGGCTAGATTACAGTCTACATATGTCCCCAAGTCCCTGACTATCGGGTCGACTCTAAGGAGTGTACTGTCAAAATGACAGTTAGCAGGGGTGGCTTACTTCCTGAAGGATACTGTTATGCATTACTTGGCATTTAGTTTTACTTCATGGCTCTGAAACCAGTTACTTGTCTGTGCCAGCCCTTCTTGGAGAATATTAGTATTAGTGGTGGATCCTGTGACAGTTATTTATTTGCAATCATCTGCAAATTTGGTTGATCAGAGGCCCTTGACATTGGCCTTGACTTTCTTTGTTTTGACCAGCTGTCTCAGATTTGAATAAATGACAGTGTTGAATACATATGTAATTAGAAGGGCTGCTGTTTTATAATTCCACACAGAAATACAAGTCTACTCACATTAGGAGATAAAACCAAACTGATGAAAAACATGGTGAAATTTTCAAATGATTTCAGAATTGTATTCATTTTCTTTTTATTTCAAATATTTAATTTTCAAAATTATTTTTAGAATTTTTTCTATTCAACAGCCAGTTTAATAACTGCATATTAAGTGACTACAGAAATTACTCAAGAGACCTTAGCAGATGGCTTCCTGGTTCACCATGCAAATCAACATCTTGTACCTCTTTAAATAGTCAGTCATACACGTTCAAGTATTATTTTGAGGAAACAGACTTCTAGATAGCTATGGTGAGAGAACTCCTAAAGCTTCTGTTTGGGAGTTCAGACAATGTCTAATTTTCAAGGCACAGTTTAACTTACAATACAATATAATTAGATGTTTTATGAGGTCCGCCATGCCAGTCAGCTCTAAGATACTACAGTAACATAGTATATGATGTGGTCCCCATCGAAGGTTTACCAATCTGGAGCCATGATATTGCAAAGTTATGAAAAATCATTTGTCAGATGAGATGCAGATGCACAAATTTATCAAATGTTTATTTATTTAACGTTTGTTAACAAATACTCGATTCATTTCCATTTTATGCAGAACAAAGGATGGTTATAAGATGTGAGGACAAAATCTATGGACCAGTGTCAGTCATTTATTATACATTTAAATGTCAGGGATGGGGCATTTATTTATTTATTTATTTATTGAGATTTGTTTATCGGGTTAGTTCAACTTGGCCTAAGAAGACCCTTTTTGAGCAGAGGCTTGTGAAGAAAAGCTCCAGTACAAAAGTGCAATTTATAATTAATGATTACACTTGTTGAAAGTTATAAAACAGTGCAGAGTCATGAATTCAACATTCCATTTCCTCATCTTACTCTGGTCTTTTCTTTCTCTACTTTTTTCAGAAGACAACCTTATATCCTCTTATCCTTCTTTCTCCTCCTCTTCTCACGTAGAATAATAACTGTCTCAAACCTACATTTTTTCATATTCCCCTCTCAGTGATTTTAATTTACATATCTCACCTTCTTTATTTTTCTCTTTACTTACCTTTTTCACTTCACCTCCTCTTTTTCCTGCTGTCAGCCTACCAGCCTACATCTCAGCGGTTTTTCGATAGTTTCCGTAGTGTAGTGAATACTCTTCTTATTTTTTCACCTTATATTTTTACTCCTCATTACTTAAGTATAATTATATTGCCAAAATTTCAGTGCAGTAAGATGTTTTCACAAAATTATATCATATTGCATTGCTTTAAAATTTTATCATACATCATTATACAGTATTGCTTGATTTTACACTTTGATGCATGACCTTCAATTTTATTGGAAGTAGTAGTTTGTGAGTTCTAACCCATTCAAGTTAACATTTGTCAGTTCTAGCCAGGTAACGTTAGAACCCATTTCAAGGTTATTAGTATTGAACGTAGAAGAAATTGTATGGTATATAAAAGAAATACTTCATGTGGACATTAGAAATAATTATTATTATGAATGAAATTACTTTATCTAATTACATTTTTTTTTAGTTTTGAGAATTAAAATATTTTGTCAGTTGTGTAGTAAGTCTATGGGGTCACGAATGGCTCCAAATTATGTCTGTCTGTTCCTGGCCTATTTTGAACACATTTACTTTTGTTCTGTTATTTTCCTGAATAATGTATTGCTTTACAAATGCTTTATTGATGGCAATTGTAGATCAATATGTATGTATGCCTTTAAGAAGCTTTCTAGGGGCTTGCACAAGTGCATAAATACTGAGCACGCGCGAGCCTGACTGCCATTTTGTAGTAAGCTGCTAAGATGTAAGCATGTATGTCTGTGTAGTCTGTTAATCAGTTTGTTTATATTTTTAATGCTGCTATCCATCCTGATGTGTTTCTATGTAACAAATCATATAAACAAACTACCCCGCTTGTTCATCTATACTAGAGAGGGACGAGTGACATGTCTGAAGTGGCATGTCTAAAAGGACATGGTGCCAGAATGGGATCCAGATTCTTCTGATTCAAGTGGCTCTTAATCACTCAGGAGGAGTGAATCATCCTTACTGCACATATAACTCGCAAAAACAGGTCAGAAACAAATTTCAGGTATTAAAATTTGTTCAAACTATTTCTTATTTGCAAAATATGAAACGAGGTATTCAGAACTCTCTAAATGGATTCCTAAGTTACAGAAATATCTGATACTATGATATATTAGAAATAACTATGGAAAATGTTCAAAATAAAGTCAGAATTTGCATAAAATGAATAAAATAAGGGAAATGACTGCATTTTTTCACTAAGCACTACTTTTTCATATTAATTAAAGCTATTCAAGTTGTCTGAAGTTTATGAAGTGTTTGCATGTTTGTATTGTGTTACAGTACAGTTATTTTGCAAAATATAGCCATTTCAGAGCATATTTCGCAAAGTACACTATTTCAAAGAGTTTATTGTGCATTTGAATGTTATTACAATTACATATAGCAGCTTGTTCATATATAATTACAAGGGCCATATTTTTCAGTGTATTTGGGCATAATTTTTTGGCATGGCTGAAGGATTTTGTAGACCAGCTCCACTTGTGTTTGACATTAGTATTGCAGAGAACAGGAGGGTGTTTGTGCAAGAGTATGATATTTTCATACAGGTTGCATTTTCTGATAAAGATGCCTGAACAAAGCCATTCATTCTGCTTAATTTAGCTGGGTCAGAAGCCATAGAAAGGGAGCACTCATTTGTGTATGCACCTGCTGTCTTTGCAGGAGAGGGGGGAAAATCTTCATATAGTGGTACCACCTGAGTCAAGGGAAGCTCCCGACTGCTTAAAATGTAAATTTAGAGAAATGTGTAACCCCCAAACAAATGTTACAATGGAAAGTCACTTATTTTACACAAGGGATGAAACTTTTGCAGCATATATAACTGATTTGAGAAACAATGCAAAAGTGTGCAGATTTGATGATGTGAGAGATGAGTTAATAAAAGACAGACGTGTGTGGTATTAAAGATGATGCTGTGAAAGATTTTGCTTTGTGACAGTGATTTAACTTTGAATAAGGCCACTGAGATTTGTCAGATATATGAGCTTACAGAGAAGCACACAAATATGCTTAGAAATGAGTGATCTATGTTTCCAGTAACTTCTAAAGCCCATGTTGATAGTATGCAGGACATGATTAAAAGACACAGGCCCAAGCACATGGCAGCAACTGTAAACCCTGCAACAGTCCCTGGGAAACTCCATAGCTTTCTTTCAAATTCCAGAGCATGCACAGTCTTGATGTAGCATAAGAGTGAGTCAGCAAACTCAAAGAATGGGCCCCCACCCAGTTTTATTGCCAACTGTCATAATTGTGGAGGAAGCCATGAGCCTGAAAGGGAAACATTTTTATCTTTTGGTCAGCAATGTCACAAGTGCAGTAATTATTTTATTAAAAGGGAACATTCCAAGAAACACGTTGATCAGTTAGAAAGCTGTGCCTCTACTTTTTATGTTGATAGTGTGCCAGTGCTTCATGAAACCGTCAATGCTGTAGATATATGGGCAAAGAATGAAATATTTTGGATAAATGGGAAACCCATAGAGCTCAAAGATGACACAGATTCAAACTGCAATGTTATGTCAGCAGAAACATTTGCTAGAGTATGTGCTGGTGAAAAGCTTGATTTGACAAAGTGTGTGAAGCTTGTTGCTTATGGTGGTGAAGAGATTCAGACTGAAAGCTCAGTAGTACTTTTATGTTACACTGCTGAGAGAAGCTACAACTTGTTATTTTTTGTGGTCAAAAGGCATGTCCAGTCATTATTAGGGCTCAGAAACAGTTTGAAAATGGGACTGCTTTAATTTAATAAGGAAGTCCATCATGTTAGCTTGAAAGACCATTACTCTAATTTTGCTCAGTATATTTACTCTACCTATGCTGATCTTTTCGAAGACAAACTAGGCAAGCTTCCAGTTGTGTTCTCCATGAAGTTAGAGTCAGATGTCAGCCCAGTTGTCAGATCAGTCCAGAAAGTTCCAGTAGCTATGCAGAACAGAGTCAAAGCTTAGTTAGATAAAATGGTGCAACAAGGTGCAATCTGTCCAGTTGAAGAACCAGCTGAATGGGTATCCTCCATGGTGGTAGCTCATAAGAAAAGCTCAGATGATATCAGAGTATGTATTGATCCACAAGATTTGAGTAAAAGATGTTGCAGCTCTGATGTCAAATACCTCTGTTTTTCTATCTTAGATGCAAAGAGCTCATTCTGGAAAATTTTGCTTGACAAGACATCTTCGTTGCTAACCAAGTTCAGTACTCCTTTTGGCAGGTACAGATTTTTGAGAATGACATTTGGGATAAATTCTGCCAATGAAGTCTTTCATCGTGCAATGGAGCAAATTTTTTTCTGGGTAACCATGTGCTGTTATAGTATATGATATTCTAATAGGAGGTAATAGCGAAGCTGAGCATAACATAAACCTCAAGAAAGTTCTGGAAAGAGCACGTCAAGTGAATCTTAAGCTGAATACTCAGAAGTGTAAGTTCAGGCTACGAGAAGTCACTTATGTTGGTTATTTGTTTTCCAGTTCAGGCTTACAACCAGACCCTTCCAAGCAAATAGCCATTCTTGAGATGCCAGCTCCAGACAATGTTCAAGCCCTTCAACGCTTTCTTGGCATGGTTAACTATTTAGGCAAGTTCATTCCAAACTTAAGCCAAATGGCAACACCACTTAGAGAGTTGACACATAAAGATGTATCCTGGTCATGGTTGGAACAGCACCAGAGAGCATTTGATGCCCTGAAACAGAGAATTGCCAGTCCACGAACTCTCAGATACTAAGATGTTCATAAGTCATTTACTCTTTCCTGTGATGCTTTGAAATTTGGTCTTAGTGCAGTCATTCTTCAAGAGGGACAACCTGTTACCTATGCATCCAGATCTCTAACCCAAACTAAAATGCAATGTGTTCAGATAGAGAAAGAACTCTTGGCAATTGTGTTTGAATGTTCAAAGTTCTATGATTATATTTATAGTAGACCTATCCAGACTGAAACTGATCACCAACCTCTAGTCACTGTTTTGAGAAAGCCTATGCATACAGCTCCTGCCAGATTGCAATATATGATGCTGAGATTGCAGAAGTACAATTTCAGTCTTGTTTACACAAAAGAAAAACTTCTTTATCTTGCTGACACTTTATCCAGATCACTCAGAAATACCACTGAACAGCATGAGAATGAGCAACTTGATTTTGAAGTGATGGAAGTGAGAATTTTTTCTTCCACACATCTTGATGAGCTTAGAAATCATACAGCTTCAGATCCTGTTTTACAGAAGCTCAACCACTTTATCAATTAAGGATGGCCATCAAAGCAATCTAGTTTACCTCAAGAAGTGCAACCATATTTTCCTTACAGAGATGAGATTTTGTCTGACAGAGGTATTGTTATGAAAGGTCCAAAAGTCATTGTTCCAAAGTCCGTGCAAAAAGAGTATATTACTGTCTTGCATTTTGGCCACCCAGAAACTGATTCTACTAAAAGGAGGGTGAGAGGACTAGTATTTTGGCCTTCTATGTCACATAATATTGAGAAAGTACTTTCATCTTGATCTGTATGTAATAATACAAAGCCACAGCAACAGAAGGAACCACTTCAGCTAAACCAGATTCCTGAACTACCTTGGTCGACAGTAGCCGCTGACATCTGAGGTCACAGTAGATATGATAAAGATGTTGGGTGAGATTGGGGAGAAATGGCTTTTGAGGGTACTCATAGCAATGTGGAGAGAAAGGCATATCCCAGATGACTGGAGAATAAGCATACTCATGCCAGTGTACAAGAACAAAGATGACATCCACAACTGTGGGCAATACAAAGGCATCAAACTCCTGTCACACTTCATGAAAGTTCTGAAGAGAATGACTGATAAACAGATATGCAGAGTAGTAGAAATTAAGATGGAAGATGAGCAGTTCGGTTTCAGATCAGGATGCAGCACAACTAATCCAATGTTCGCAGTGAGAAAGATAGTTAAGAAGAACCAAGACCCAATGTTTGCAGTGAAAAAAATACTTGGGAAGAAGCTAGATATGAGAAAAGAGTCCAACTTGGCATTCCTAGACTTGGAGAAAGCATATGACAAGGTCTCAAGGAAACTGATTTGGGCAGTACTGCGGTGGTTCAAAGTCCCAGAAACATGGTAGAGTTAGTGCAGGCTATGTACAAGGACCCAATAACTCAAGTACAAAGAGTGTTCAGTCTCACAGAAGGGTTCCCAGTGGGAGTGGGGTGTGCACCAGAGTTCTGTTCTGAGCCTACTGCTGTTCATACTGTTGATGGACTAAATTAGTAAGCAGGTCAAAGGAGACAGCTCAACAAAGTTGCTCTATACAGATGATGTGGCATTACAGGTAGACTCTAAGCAAGAACTTCAGCAAAGGATAGGAGAATGGAATGCAAAACTGAAGTCACATGGGATGAAACTTAACACAGTTAAGACAGTGATAATATCAGCAAACTGGGGAAATCAGAAGAAGCTGAGAACTGAGATAGAAGTTAAGATAGTGGAACAGGTAAACAGCTTCAAGTATCTGGGAGGAGTAGTTGAGGAGAAAGGTAGTCTGAATGAAGAGGTCAAAGCTAGAATCAGAGGGGCTGCAGCCAACTGGCATAGAGTCTCAGGTGTAGTGAATGATAGAAGAATGTCAAAGAAGCTGAAAAGTAAGGTGTACAAGACAGTGGTGTGACCAGTACTACTGTATGGTACAGAAACCTGAGCACTGAAGGCAGAATAGATGAGGAAGCGAGAGGTGATGAAAATGGAGTGACTGAGACAGGTGGTAGGAGGCACAGTGTGAGACATATGAAGAAATGAAGACATAAGAGCAGAAGCCAAAGTAGCTCCAATTGCTGAAAAGATCAAAGAGAACAGATTATGGTGGTTTAGATATGTGCAGAAAAGCATGAGTCAGTCTGGTGAAGATGATTTTGGACAGACAGGAAGAAGGTAAGAGGAAACAAGGACATCCAGCAAAAAGATGGATGGATTGTGTGAAGGAAGATCTGAGACAGTCAGGCATGCGTGTTGAAGAAGGCAAGAGTGTGGCATTGAATCAATGGAGATGGTGACAGTTAGCACAACACCCCAACCCCATGTGGAAAATGGGAAAAAGGGGACGATGATGATTTTGGCCAACACCCCAAGCCCATGTGGAAAATGGGAAAAAGAGGACGATGATGATTTTGGCATTTCAGTATATTTGCTCATGGGTCTCAGTCTTTCAATGCCCTCTCAAGCAAATGGCTCTTCCTTAAGATCTTAACTTTGTTTAAAAAATAGTTCTGCATTTGTACAGTTCATTATGCTTATCTGAGGTTCTTACCTTTGAAGACCGTGTTTACTACTCTGATTTCTACAAGAAGTGTACCTGAGCTACAAGCTCTTATGGTAGGCTAGCCTTATCTCCAGTAAGCAGAATGCCTGTCATAAGTTTATAGCACAAATCAATCATGTGATTTTGTTCATTGATACAGGCTTTCCTAAAACAGTGAAGGTTATCAGATGATCTAGCAAGCAAACATCATAAATGATTATGCTATTTCTCTGTTACAATTTGCATCATGGGCAGCTTCTGCAAGTGGAGATCACTTACATTGCAAAACCTAAAGGAAGGCTAGTCAGGTTCTTCCTTTTATATATGGAAATGTGTCTTTTAGTTATCAAATTATCTTTTAAAAAATACATTAAGAAAGTGACAACATTCTCAGAAAAGCCTAACTTGAGTTCAGTGTGCACACCATGCACCTCATTATCATCAAGAAATGCCAAACCCACCAGTTCCTTCACTACTAAACGGCCCGGAGCTTGAGTATTCAATATAATACAGTTAATCCATATGCTTTTATTTTTTGCCAAATATTTGGCATGAAGTGAAAAAAACAGTCTTCCACAACAAAACCAGCCCCAGAGACCGGAAGATCGACAACTGAGATGACCGACAGTTTAAAAGCACGAAACTTCACATGCCCGACAAACCACAATCCCGACAATCAACAAAACAAAAGAAATACCTTTTCCGAAAAACACACACACAACACAAGCACAACAAAATCCTTACAAACCTACACTAAACCTTACATACACAACTATCTATGCACTAAACTTAACCCAAACCCTAACCCTAAGGTCCGTCACTATCGCACACTCACCTAACCCACGCTCTAACCCTAACTCACTTAACCCGCCCCTAACCCTAAAGTCTGTCACTATTGCACACTTACCTTACCCACACCCTAACCCTAAAGTCTGTCACTATCGCACATTTACCTTAACATGTCGGTGTTCTCAACATCGTGCTTTTAAACTGTCAGTCATCTCAGTTGTCGATCTTCTGGTCTTGGTGTTCTCATCGTCGGTGTTTTAAAGTAGACCCATATATATATATATATATATATATATATATATATATATATATATATATATATATATATATATATATATATATATATATATATATATATATGTGTGTGTATATATATATATATATATATATATATATATATATATATATATATAGATCTAGGCTTACCTTTAAAACCATGAATTGCAGTCGTTCAAGTGCTCATATGAGCGACTCGAAACCACAAAACTGACAATGTCGACAAACCTTCATGCTCAAAAAACAGCAAATCGAACAGCAGATTTGCTATTTTTCGAACATGAAGGAAGAAGAAAAATAAAACAAAGTGTAAAGCAGGGGGGCAAGCTCCCCTGCACCACCCATTTGGAGTGCTGCGCCCCCACACACCCCTACTTTATTATTCTAACTCTGAGATCACACTACAGTGGGGAAAGGAACCATTTTCCCCCCACTATAGTGCAAATCTACCCCTGAATGTCGATGCAATGCAAGTGTGAATCACTGTGCATTTGTCATTTGCACATTCACTTTTTTCCTTTGGCGCTTTGCAAATCTTGCAGACTGCCTTTGAAAATGTTCTGTTCACCCCCTTGCAATCTGCGGTTTTAAAGGTAAACCATATATATATATATATATATATATATATATATATATATATATATATATATATATATATAGGTCTATATTATCGTGTCAAAAGACATGTTCGCCAAACACGTCTTAATCGACATGGAAATATCGACTTGTCAAAAACCCGAACAGCCAAGTTAGTGAATTTTTTCCCAGTGGGGAAAAAATTGCTCGGCTATCATCGGGGATTTGCCCTTTTTTCCACTGTAGTACAATCTCGGAATTGGTATATTTAGTTGGGAGGGCACAGCCCCCCATGTTGTAGTGTTTGAAAGTGTGTTTTTTTTTTTCTGTATGGCCGAGTAATTTTTTTCCCCTGGGGAAAAAATCTGCTAACTCAGCCATTCGGTTTTTGAAAAGTCAATATTTCCGTGTCGATTAAGACGTGTTTGAAGAACATGCCTTTCAACACAGTAATATAGACCCTATATAGATATAGATATATAGATATAGATATCCCTGTGTATTGCTATTTGTTCAAAGACACATAGGACACATTTGGGAGAGGGGGCTAACATGTTTGAATATTTCATACAGGACATTCTAAACAAATATAAATGCATTTACTAAAGGCATGCTCTTTCCAGTGTCACAGACATTTAATCATATCAATGACATTCTGGTTCTAACCACCATCCACAACATGCTGCCAGTCATATCCATGACATTCTGGTTCTAACCACCATCAACAACGTGCTGCTAATCATATTCATGACATTCTGGTTCGTTCTAACCACCATCCACAACATGCTGCCAGTCATATCAATGACATTCTGGTTCTAACCACCATCCACAACGTGCTGCCAGTCATATCCATGACATTCTGGTTCTAACCACCATCAACATCATGCTGCTAATCATATTCATGACATTCCGTTTCTAACCACCATCCACAACATGCTGCCAGTCATATCCATGACATTCTGTTTCTAACCACCATCCACAATGTGCTGCCAATCATATCCATGACATTCTGGTTCTAACTATTATCCACAATGTGCTGCCAATCATATCCATGACATTCTGGTTCTAACCACTATCCACAATGTGCTGCCAATCATATCCACTATCCACAATGTACTGCCAATCATATCCATGACATTCTGGTTCTAACTACTATCCACAATGTGCTGTCAATCATATCTATGATGTTCTGGCTCTAACCACCATCCACAACATGCTACCAATCATATCTATGACATTCTGTTCAGTAGTCATCAGGAGAATAATAAGATTATTGGTGTCATCCACACACCTCTTTAATATGAAATTAATGTCTTTTAAACTGTATGTATCCACATTAATATTTTTCAGAGTTTGTACCCTTTTCTTATTAACCCCACCTAGACCACATCTACCCTGTCAAACCATTTGTAAAAGTGCACGTTGTGAGGGGGAACCAGGAGCAGACACTGCAGAAGCTTCTGATTTGATATCCTGTACTATTGTACATGGTGTGTCATGCACAACACTTCAATGAAATAAAGCTTCATACCTCTCATCAGTCTCAGAATCTGGTACATGGAAACTTGGCGAAGATTTAAACAACTGTTCAGAGGAACAAACAATAGTAATGGTGCATCCCTTATATTTCGTGAGTAACTTAAACTTGCATGCCCAATAACTGCATCCTTTATGCTCCTATTCTAGATTATACAAGAACATCTATATGACCAACATTGCCTTCTCTCCCTGACTTAGGTTCATAGGTGTGTACTGGGCTAACAACCACAAGGACCTTTTTAAGCCTAGCCATGCATCCCAAATATCTGACAAGCTCTGGTACCCTTGATAAGTATAAGCTGGGGTTTGGGAGGTGAAACATTTACAAGCAGGAACCTTGGAGATGAACCAATTACAGGCTACCTGTATCCATTAGAGACATATGTGCCAAACCAGGGGTGAATTTCCTGTTCCCCATCCAATTGTCCAAGTTGCAGTTGAATTGTGTTAGGGAGGAACTATGCTTCACATAAATGGGGAGCCTGTTCTAGAGAAGGGGGTAGTCTCTGAGATACATACCTGTCTCTCCAGCAAGTCCTATTTATACCACAGGCAAGGTTCAAGTCTTTAGAATGGGTAATTCTAGTGCTGTTTGTTTTGCGGATATGTAGGAGGTCAGGGTCTGACAATTCCTTGTATGCCAGGCATAGAACTCCCCTCAAAAGCCTGTAGGAGATAGAAATACAGGGATAGAGCCTTGAGGTGGCCTGCATAGGACATTTTACTTACACCCTCTATACTTTTAGTGAAGAACTTCTGTGGATATTCCAGTTGTTACATATGCCTGGTTAGGTACATACCAAAGGGGGCATTGTACACAATGATAGGTCTGATGAATGCAGAATACAGTGGAACATTGACTTCCTTGAACCAAGATGCTATCCTTTATTTATAAGTTGCACAACATAAAATGATTTCCTCACTAGCATAGGCATCTGATGGTCAAAGGCTATGTTACTGTTTATGTGTATCCCTTGAATCCCTAGCTACTGGGTCAACTCTTAGGTGTGTGTTGTCAATGTGATAGTTACCAGAGGTGGATGACTTCCCAAAGGATACTATTATGCACTTCTTGGCATTAAGTTTTAGTCCATGGCTCTGGCACCAGTTGTTGTGTCTGTGCAAGCCCTTCCTGGAGAACATTTGTGTCAGTGGGTGATTCAGTAACAGCTCCTAATTTGCAATCATATGCAAATGTAGTCAGCCAGAGGCCATTGACATTGACCTTGACTTCAGAGAAATGAATGCCAAAAAGGACCGGCCCTAGGACCGATCTCTGAGGGACTGTGCTTGGGACTGGCCTCTTTGTAGAGGTGGACTCCCCAATTCTAACTTCCTACATCCTGCTTGTGAATCAGCTGGCTATCCCCCCAGTTATGTAAGGGTTTATACCAAACCTCTTAAGTTTGTCAACAATGCCCAAATGGAGGATTATTTCAAATGCCTTGGCCAGGTCAAGGTAGGCAGTGTGAATAATTTTGCCCTCAGCCATTGCTTTGGTGATCCTTTCAAATAAGTCCACCAGGCTGAGTCGACTTGACCTGCTCTTGATGAAACCAAATTGGGTTGGGTCCAGTGTCTGGAGGTTTCCTGTGTCATTAATTATCATGCCCATAATAATTTTCTCCATGGCTTTGCATATGAGACTAGTGAGATGTATGGATCTGTAGTTTCCAGGGTCTGTAGATGGTCCACCTTTGATGGGATGACTGTTGCTGTTCTCCATTCATGAGGCACAAAGCCTCTTTGGAGGCTACAGTTAAGTAGCAAGTTCAGACAGCCTGACAGATCATGTTTCATACTATTTAAAAGGCATCCTGTAATATTGTCTGGGCCTTCTGATGCAGTGTTCTTGGCCTTTAGCATTAAGGACCTGTTCCCTAGTGATAGTAGGCGGAGTTATACTGGATGGTATTTCCTGATTGAAGGTTGCTGGGGAGAGAGGAATAAAGGTGGAAGTGAATTTGTCAGCCAGCAGGTTTGCTATAGGAAGTTAGCCTTAGAGTAGTTTCTGAATATTCCGGGGTTCCAGTTTTTTTTACTTCAAAGGAGACCATTTTGAGGTATGACCTTACCAGAGAAGACACTACACTAGGGGGCAGCACTTTTCCATATTAGTGAGGACCAGTATGGTTGCAGTCTGTGTTGATGTATTGACAATCTGGTCCAGGAAGTTTGGGTTAGCAGAATCCAGGAATCCCTGTGCCTGAACATTTGGTGTTATATATGATTCCCAGTTAATAGTGGGGTAATTAAATTCATCCACAAACATAGATTGGGTTGGATGGTGAGTGGTTCCAATAAGTTTAAATATATGGTATGGGTTTCCTGTCAGGGCACGGTGGTGCAGCGGTTAGCATTGTCACCTCACAGCAAGAAGTTCTCTGGTTAAATTCTAGGCTGGAGCGCCTTCTGTGAGGAGTCTGCATGTCCTCCCATGGTCGAGTGAATTTAAAAAGACATGCAGGTAGGTGTGTGCATGTGTGGGTGTGCCTTCTTTGAAGGTTGAGTGCCGGGCTGGCAACTCGACACCTTAAAAATTCACTACCAATCATTAGCGGACCGAAGTGGTAACCCCTAACTGGGAAAAGCCGAAAGACATGCTATGGGTTTCTTAGGTCATAGAGGGGGGCCTATAGCTTGCAAGGAATAGTACTGGATTTTTCCTGTGGTGATTTGAACTTGTCGAAGCTCAAGTACATTGTCCTGTTTGTCCAGACTTGAGGTAGATTTATTTCTCATGTACATTTAGACACCTCCATCTTTAGTCCCTGTCTGTGTAGTAGTTGGTCTAAATGTGTGGAAGCCATTATAACCTTGCACTGTCGGTGTTCTCTCTGTGGCTTTAAACCAATGTCTCAGAGACTGCACAGACATCAGCATTCTCTAGAGTAAAGAAAGCTTCTAGGTAGTGGAGTTTTTTGTTGAGACTCCTAGCATTGAGAAGTAGCACCTTTAGATTTTCTTGGTTTTGATTTGCTATGTCAGAAGTACTTTCAGTTTGGCATTGCCTAAAAAGAGCACTATGCTAAACTGGGCACTACCAAACACTTGAAGGGAAGCTAATAAGTAGAGCCTGATGATGTATGGATAAATTATTTAGGCAGATATTCTGATGTTAAAAGAAAATCAAACAGTACTTAGTGAAAATAAAGCATTATCATGAATAATGAAAAGCGGGAGCCACCTGAATGGTTACTGCTTGACTGCTATTAGTGATGTTCTCAACACAGCTTTTCACTGCTGGGATACAGTGCTTCTTTGCTTCTTCTCTCACCAGAAGCAAACACAAATACCAATACCAAGATGAGAATCAGGCCACAGCCTGTTTGTTGAGCCACACTCTTGTCCCACATGATGTAAAGGTCTCTAGGCTTGATGTAGTCTTTTCCTGGTAGATGCTTTGACTATCACAGTATATCAGCAAGACAAACCAGGAAGGTCGAGCACAGACACTCACTTCCCAACCCAAAATAGTCAGGAATCTGTGCACTCTGCTCCACCTCTCACCAGGAGCAAAATATAACCACAAATTCCAAACTGGAACCTATAAAGCAGTTATTAGGCTTTCCAGTTATCAGTAGTGCACAGGAAATAATGTTTTTTTATGCTTCTTCTCTCACAAAGAGCAAAACAGAACCAATAATCCCAAGATGACTACTGAGAGGCAGAATTTAGGCTCACCAGTAATTGGTGGTCTTGGAGCAGGTGTTCAGATTTTAAGGTTTAGATAAAAATGGGTTAATAACCTAAAAGCTGCAATGTCCACTGAGCTAATCAGAGGAAGGGCACTGAGCAAACTCGGATCTGTAATATATAACATTAAGAATTCTGTGTTTTGCTTATTTTTATGAGTTATTTATAGCACTTTTGTTGTCTGCTGCATACGTTTCTAGCTAGTTTCACTGTGTGTAAGGTATTAAATGGAAATTGTCTACATTTATTAAGCATCCGTTTGGGTTTTTTGTTCTGATTTCCAGCCGAGTGTGCCATAACTTATTTGCAGTTAAAAGCTTTCTCTAGAGTCTCCTTGCTCCTTTATCTGTTTAAAACTTTCATTTAAAGGCTCACTGCTGCTTTTCTGCTGTGATAAACATTTCTGCAGTTTTCTTTTCTACCTAAGTAGTGTGGGTATTTGTAGCATTGTCCATTTTCAGGCTTGTGTTTTGGGCCTAGTTGTTTGTGGAGGCTGTGTGTCTGAGCACATGTTCAAGGCCATCTTAGTTTAGCCAAAACCATTCTGCATTTCAATGAGAGGGGATTGCTTATGTTCATTGGCTGATTGGGGTTACCTGGCCTACGGCTTGGAGTAAGCACCTAATTGGGTCTTTTGAGCTTTTTTTAAAGTTGTTTCAGGTTTCAACTTTCTGTTACCTAAGAGGTTAACTTGTGAGTGTTTCTCCCATTTCACACTGAGCTAATCGGAGGAAGAGTACTGAGCAAACTTGGATCTGTAATATATAACATTAAGTATCTTTTTTGCTTATTTTTACAAGTTATTTATAGCACTTTTATTGTCTGCTGCATACGTTTCTAGCTAGTTTCACTGCGTGTGAGGTATTAACTGGAAATTGTCTACGTTTATTAAGCATCTGTTTGGGTTTTTTGTTCTGATTTCCTGCCGAGTGTATCATATAACTTGTTTGCAGTTAAACGCTTTCTCTAGAGTCTCCTTGTGCCTTTATCTGTTTAAAACTTTCATTTAAAGGCTCACTGCTGCTTTATGCTGTGATAAACATTTCTGCAGTTTTTTTTCTACCTATGTAGTGCGGGTATTTGTATCATTGTCCATATTCAGGCTTGTGTTTGGGCCTAGTTGTTTGTGAAGGCTGTGTCTGAGCACATGTTCAAAGTCATTTTAGTTTAGCCAAAGCCATTCTGCATTTTTTTGCAGTTGCCCACCCCTACTGTAAATTTGATCTGGGACATTCCTCCCAGTCTAGTGTCATTACCTCATTCTACCTAATCCAGGGAGAACAATTGAGAAGGCCAACACACTTAGCTTCTGCTCCTCCTTTCCCCTTTCCACTTTACAAAAAAAAAAAAAAAATCTAAGCTTGTTTCCTTCCTTTCCTGTAAGTAGTCTAGTCCAGATACAGATTTGCTGTATCCAGGACTGTTTGTAAGCTTCTGAGCCCCCAAGCCTTTCTATGTTGGAGGGAAGCCTTCTAGCTTAATTTTGTTTCTTAGAACTAGCCAGTTTTTTAGTTTCAGTACTCAAATCTGTTTCTTGGAGTTCAGCACTTGTTCAGAACTCATTGTAAGCACTAAATAAGCTACAAATTATTACAGCACTCAACTTTCCTCACTTGTCTAGAAGAAAACAGTTTTAGTACTTAATAAATAAGCACCTATCCAGGCATGTCTAAGGGTCAGCTCCCGGTGTTTTCTACCTGATGAATCTGGGCATCTTTGGGCAATGCAGCAATTGCCTCATGTACACAGACAACCCTCTCCTCATACCACCCAACACTACAACCTGAGAGAGATGCACTTATATAGCCAAACTGGAAGCAAAGCTCTCTTCACCCAAGACTGGACTAGACAGTCAAGAGAAGAAGGCAAACACTTGCACCACACCATACTCATCACATAGTCCCTCAAAACCTACACCACCAAAACACATACATAGAAACACAAAACACACACCTACATTCATGGAGGCTCCCAATAAAAATCTGCCCAAGCAACAGGGGCCTCCAAAGCAAAAAGGCAAGCAACCTCCACCCCCCCAACACAACCCAAATGACACATAGTCCACAAACTCAGTGTGCCACTCAACCACAGCCAATAAGGCATAACAACGTACCCAACACTCTAGTCATAGGTGACTCTATAGTCAGGCACACTGATGTTCCACTCACCAGGCTAAACAAGAAGAAAGTTACTGTCAGCTGCCTGTCAGGTGCCAGGATCCACCACATAACGCACGCACTCAGGTCACTCCACAACAAGTACAGATATGACTCTGTCATTGTCCATGTTGGTGTAAATGACCTGAGACGTACCTCCCTAGACTACATGAAAAGAGACATGGAGGAGATGTCTGATCTTGTAGCCCAGGCAGGCATGACCCTACCCCTGGTTAGCATCCTGCCATCACCCAGAATGATACCACAGTACAAGGACAAAATGATTGACTTCAACAATTGGCTAAGCTTCTGGTGCCATTTTAAAGGGATCCAGTATCTGTCTGCCTGGGATGACATGATCGACAAACCATGATGCTTTGCCAGAGATGGCCTGCACCTGTCGCCCTTGGGATTCCAGATACTGGCTAAGGCTCTTGCCACCCCTATAGTGCCTTTTTTAGGCAAGGTTCAAATGACAAATTCACCAGTGTAACAGGTACAAGCAAGCAAAATACAAGTGTAATGCTACTCAATGCTAGAAGTCTAAACCTCAAAATGCACTCACTCGAGGCACTCCTTAAAATGGAGAACATCGACATCTGTGCAGTGACAGAGACCTAGTTCAAGGCTCCAGAGAGCACCTCTGCATTACCAGGCTATAATTCATACCACACCTTTCGGCCACCTAACCTGGACTGGAGCAATAAAGGCGGAGGCGTGTCCATATTCATTAAGGATATCCACACCTCCAGGCTAGTTGCTCAGCATAATGCATCTGAGATTATCCAAGTGCAACTAAGTCTGGGCAAGACCTCAATCCAAATTGTAGCTTGCTACAGATCCCCCACCATGCCCCAGGATTCCCACTCCTCATTTCTTGATACACTGGAAAATATTAGGGTACAACCTAACAACCTAATAACGGGCAATTTCAACTACCCCACCATTAACTGGGAAAACTACTCATGTACCAACTCTTGTGCTCAACGTTTTCTGGAATTCATAAATTCCAATGCCTTGGATCAACTTATCCACACCCTTTCCAGGGGCAGCAATATCCTAGACCTTGTCATTACCAAGACGGGCAGCTGGTGTTCCACACCAGAGGTCAATTCCACGTTGGTCAGATCTGACCACAAGCTAATCACTCTAGATATCTACATCCCTCCCCCACTCCCCACTAGAGAAACCACCATAAAAAAAATTTCCAAAGCCAACTTTACGCTTTTTAAGGCAGAAGTGGCAAACTTCACGGCACCCATGCAGACGGACAATAGAGGTACGACTGCTGAATCCTACACAAATGCACTTTATAAGCACTTATACGAGCGCATGGATTGTGCAATCCCTAACAGAACCAAGATGCTATCCTCCAAAAAAAGGAAACCAATCTGGTGGTCCTCTGCCATAAACAAACTCTACAACAGAAGAAAGAAACTGTTGCAAAAAAGAGTAAAATCCCATGATTGGAGGAACTCCCTGGTCAGCATCAGTAAGAAGCTGAGATCCCTCATAAAATCCTCCAAAGCTAATTACAAAAATAAAATCACCACTGATTCTAAAGACAACCACAAATCATTCTATAGCTATGTCAAGAATCTCAATGGCAACACTCAGATCTGCTCTGAGTTACAGCACAATGGCACTAAATATACAGAACCAACTGATATTGCCAACATACGGGCATCAGTACTCATCCCCTATTGGGCCCATCTCTATACCGGAAGTTCCTGTAATCACGGCTGCACAGGTAAAAACCACACTCTCCAAAGCCAAGAACACAGCATCCATGGGACTTGACAACATCCCAGGCTGCGTTCTGCATGAACTACCGAACAAACTGGCACCCCACCTAAGTACCATGTTCAGTCATAGCCTCACCTCAGGCTTTGTGCCCACTGAATGGCATACAGTGGTGGTTATCCCACCCCACAAAGGGGGAGCCACCAGAGACCCCGGGAACTACCACCCCATTAGCCTGACAAGCCTGGTCTGCAAGGCTATGGAACATATCATCATGGAACTTATAAACAATGACATTGGTAATCTCCAAACTCTGGACCCCATGCAGTTCGGGTTTGTAAAAGGCAGATCATATCTCCTAAACCTGATAGACTTCTTTGAAGCGGTCACCAAAGCCGTAAATGAGGATAAGATGGTTCACAAAGCCTATCTAGATCTTGCCAAGGCTTTCAACACCATCTCCCACTCTGGAATTATAGATAAACTCACTAAAGTAGGTATAAATCCCTATGTCACAAGATGGGTTGCCAACTTGCTCACTGACAGAACCCACACTGTAAAAGTAGCAGTCTCCAAATCCAACTTCAGACCAGTGACAAGTGGAGTACCACAGGGTTCAGTCCTGGGTCCTCTCCTGTGTTTGGTATCTACTTTCTTGAAGTAGAGGCTAACACAGAAGGTCTTTACCTAACGAAGTTTGCAGATGACTGCAAACAAGGAGCCATAATCAAAACTCCTAACAATGTGGACATCCTACAAAAGGGCCTCACTGAGACAGATGCCTGGTGTCAAAGCCATGGCCTCAAGCTCAATGCCAAAAAGTGCATTGTCATCCCTTTTGGTAAAACCTCTGTACCCATGAACTACCACATAGGCGGTAGTCTACTTAACACCGCAAGTGTGATAAGAGACCTTGAGACACAGGTGGACAGTAGTCTCTCCTTTGATAATCACATCACCACAGTAGTCAGGAAATCCTTCTACGTAGCACACCTCATCACAAAAGGTTTCTCATCCAGGAAAAAAGAGGTCATTGTTCCCCTCTACTCATCACTCATTAGACCCATTATAGAGTACAATGACCCTTTTGGTATATATCTCACAAGATATCTACAACAACTGGAAAGGCCGCAGAAATACCTCAAAAAGAGGATTACCGGCCTCAAACAGATGCCCTACACAAACCATCTCAAAAAACTCCAGCTTTACTCCGTCACATATCGCCTACTCAGAGGCAATCTCTGCCTAACATATAAATCTATGTCAAACCCAGAGCTGTTGGACATGCTCCACTTAAAGAAATCCCAATCCTTCTGAGCTACATACTCTAGAGACCTAAACCTTGTCACCACAATAAACAGAACATGCTGGAAGGATAGATTCCTGTCCCAGAGACTTCCCATACTCTGTTGAACAAACTACCTATCTATATCAAACAAAGCTCTTCATTAGCACTCTTCAAGAAAAATCTTGATGATTGGATGGGAGATAGGAAATTCACCCCGGGGATCACTTCTTTGGCTCTGCTCGACAGGAGTGATGAAAGACAGAGTACCTTTTGGCTAGGCTTATATAGGCCCTAGGTCCAATAGCCTAGTACCTACCTATGAACCTATGTCCACTAAGCTGTTAGATATGAAAGAGGGAGTAACTTAAGCTTTAGCTATCTAAGAGGAGAGGCTCTAATTTTAAAAGAGCAAGATAGATTAAAAGGCGGTGGGCACTTTGTATTCTAGTTCTATGGAATACAGTGGGATGCCCAATAAATTTAAATAGCTGAAGGAGAGTGATTTCACAAAATGATAATTTTGTGCTTACTCACAATAGCCTATGAAAGAGGAGAGGGAAGGAGATATGTGGTCAAATTAAGATAAGGGGAAGGTAACTATAAAGACAGTTGAGTTTGAAAACACAGTAGCTCCAGGGTGGGAATGTCAGGAAAGCTTAATGTCTGTGTGACTCACAATAAACTCAGCTGTGGCCTCTTTCCTAGTTTAAATATGCAATTAAAAGCAGAATACAAGTAAAACACATTGTAAAGAAAATGAATCACAATAAACAAAACAGAAGACGGCCATAAATTAATGCAAATACAAGAAAGCATAAACAAACTAACCTTTCCCACACAGCAAGTTTTGGAAGAGTCTGGATGAGCTTATCTAGTAGAGTAAAGTACAGTAATCCAAAATCACCAGGTAAATACTGTGAATGGAAAAGACCATACTTTCAGCAGTATTTATTCAGGCAAGTGCCCTTGGCCAACAAACAGTTACAGCAAACAAGAAACTCCAAACCGGTTTCGCTCCCTAGCGTCTTCAGTGGAATAATATAGTCCCTTGTAAAATAAGAAGTTATGTCTTACCATAACGATCCATGTGAATTGTTCATCTCGCCTTTGTTCTTACACACGGGTTCAGAGCCGATCCTCGGCTCCGAGTCGGCCGCATCACCAGCTCGCATCTTCGAGAAAGCTCGAGGCACAGTAATATCCCATGATCCTCCAGTGCTAACCCTCAGATCTAGTTTGCTATACCAGAAGAATCCCTTTTAGAACTGTGTCTAGAACACTTATAAACAGATACTACACAGTGTCTGGAACCCTGCTGTCAAGTAGAGGAGAAAAGATGCCATTACTAATGCACAATAACATGCCAACCATATCTAGAAAAGGCTGAAAAGGAATCTAGTTGAAAACCGTTCTCCCAGACCGTAGGATGGGGGATGGAGGGGGGGAATGTAAGAACAAAGGTGAGATGAACAATTCACATGGATCGTTATGGTAAGACATAACTTCTTAATGTGAAATTGTTCAATCTCGCCGTTTGTTCTTACACACGGGTAGCATCCCTAGCTCCTTTTTCCCAGGTGGCTCAAGGGAGAATATTCCTGAGTACAGTGGAACCAAATGTCGCCCTGTCCCTGGAGCTCTTGTCTAGCTTGTAGTGGGCGATAAAAGTATGTGGTTTTGCCCAAGTTGCCGCTGCACAAATGGTATCTAAAGGCAAATGAGCAGTATGGGCTGAAGAGGTAGCAATTGCCCTTGTAGAATGAGCTCTGGGTTTGAAAGGGAGTTGCTGTTTCGATTCAGCATATACCAAATTTATGCAATCTGAGAGCCATTTGGATAAGGTAACCTTTGTTACTGCCTGTCCTTTTCTTTGGTCAGCATATGAGAAAAATAGTTGATCTGACTTTCTGTACTCTTTTGTCCTATGTAAGTAAAATCTTAGTTGTCTGTGAACGTCCAACTTGTGCAATGTGTATTCTAGCTTATTGGAATGATTTTTAAAGAAGGTAGGTAGTTCGATAGATTGATTGATGTTCTGAATCGAACAAACCTTCGGAAGGAAGGACGGATTGGTGAGCAAGGTTACTCTATCTGGATGAAAAATCAAGTACGGGGGTCGGATAGATAGAGCCTGTAACTCTGAAACTCTCCTGGTGGAAGTGATGGCAACCAGAAAAAGTGTTTTCCACGAAAGAAATTTTAACGGAGTTGTGGTTGCTGGTTCAAATGGGGGCAACATGAGTTGTGACAGCATGAGATTAAGATTCCAAGGGGCTATTGGATTATGAAAGGGGGGACGGAGGTGAAAGGTACCTTTCATGAAGGCTTTACAAAGCCTGTGGGACATAAGAGAACCATCCACACGGCCAATATGAAAATTGGATATAGCGGCCAGTTGAACCCTTATAGTGGATGTTGATGCTCCTTCTTGAAAAAGTGTGGTGAGGAAATCTAGTATCTTGTGTACTGGAGCCCCGAATGGATCTATACCTTGTTTGGAGGCCCAGTGCGCAAAACAGTTCCATTTGCTGATGTACAATTTCCTTGTAGATGGTTTGTGAGAAGATACAATAATTTGTTGTACTGCAGGGGATAGTAACTCCGACCTGGCTAAGATGGGAAGCGGAGCAGCCAAGCTGTCAGTTTGAGGGACTTGAGGAAGGTGTGAGGAACTCCCGACGAATGTGTCAACAGGTCTGGCTCCGGGTCCAGTATCCATGGTTCCTCCACTTGATGAGATTGAAGGAAGGGAAACCAGATTTGTCGAGGCCAGAATGGGGCTATCAGTATTATGGTCCTGTCCAGATGTTTGGCTTTCTGCAAAAACCTGGGAATTAGTGGAACAGGAGGAAAAGTGTAAAGGAGACCCGGGGGCCAATCATATACCAGTGCGTCCCTGGGGACACCCCCTGGAGGGGGCAACAGGGCAAAGTAGCTTCTGCATTTGGCATTCAATGGGGATGCAAACAGGTCACAGCAAGGCTGGCCCCATCTGCGGAAGATCTCTTCCGCCACTTGAGATTTGAGGGACCACTCGTGAGGGAACAGGATGGATCTGCTCAACCTGTCCGTGATTACGTTAGAAGTCCCCGGGATGTGCGTTGCTATCAGAAAGCGTCCAGTGGACTTTGCCCATTGCCAAATTCTGAGGGCCTCTCTGCATAACGGGTAAGATCTGGTTCCCCCTTGCTTGTTTATGTACCAGACCACTGACATGTTGTCTGTCTGAACTGTCACTGTTCTCCGAGGTAAGAACTTGTGAAAGTGTTGCAATGCTAGAAACACTGCCCTCAGCTCTAGAACATTGATGTGCAGATTGTACTCCAAGTTGGACCATTGACCTTGGACTGCTTGTCCCTGAAAGAATCCCCCCCACCCTATCAGGGAAGCGTCCGTGGTTAGAGTTGCTACCAGACTGGGTAAGACAAAGGGTCGTCCTAGTGTTAGCTCTTGACTGTGTATCCACCACAAGAGATCCTTCTTGCAAGAATTCGTGATCAAGATTTCGTGAGACAGTGGAAGTTGTAGATACGACCACTGGGCGAATAGCCTCTATTGAAGAATCCTCATGTGCATCCTGCCTAAAGGAACTACAAGAAGGGAGGCTGCCATCAAGCCTAGCACTCTTAATATTTGTCATGCAGGGACTCTCTTGTTGTGAAGAAGGAGCGAAATTTGATGCCTGAAGTCTGATACTCTTGGTGGGGGGAGAGTAACTTGAACCAGGGAAGTGTCTAGCTGTGCTCCTATAAATAAGATACGCTGTGACGGCGATAAGACAGATTTTCCAAAATTCACCATTATGCCTAGTGAAGAGCAAAGACTGATGGTGTAGTCCCTGGCTTGTAGAAGACGATACTCGGTGGTAGCAGATAGGAGCCAGTCGTCTAGATAAGGAAACACCCAGAATCCGTTTCGTCTCAAGTGAGACGCTACTACTGCCATGCATTTGGTGAACACCCTGGAGGCTGAGGTGAGACCAAAGGGCAGAGCGCGAAACTGGAAATTACTGGCTCCCAGCCGGAAGCGCAAGTGATCTCTGGATGCCCTGGCCATCTTGATATGGTAGTATGCGTCTTTGAGATCTATAGAGCCCATCCAGTCACCCTTCTGCAGAAAAGGGAGGATTGACTGAAGCGTGACCATCCGGAACTTTTCCTTTTTCACAAAGGTATTTAACTTGCTGAGGTCTAAAATTGGCCTCCAGTCCCCTGTTTTCTTTGGAACTAAAAAGAACCTTGAGTAAGTTCCGGATCCTATTTGGTCCGCTGGGACTGGTTGGATGACTCTGTTTTTGAGCAACCTTCCTATCTCTATGGTTGCTTGGTCTCGCAGACTGGGTGGAACGTCTGGGAGTTTTTTGGAGTTGGGTGGCATTTTTATGAAGGAGATGTTGTAGCCTCTGGTAACTATGCTTTTTACCCAGTAATCTGATGTAAGATTTAGCCAGGCCTCTGGGTATAAAGCCAAGTGACCCCCGACTGCCTCCAGAGTAGGACAGCCGGGCCTGCACTCAGGAGTGCTGGAAGGGCTTTCCAGAGAACGTCTCTCTGTCGCCCTGATTTTGCGGACCCCTCTGCTGGCTGGGTGGCGTCTTCCATTTCTTCCCCCTCCTCTGCCTCTGGAGGGGGCATCACTTTGGGTGTGTTGAAAAGATCCCTGAGTCTTTCGGAACCACATTTTTCCTCCTCGTTGCCCTTTAGGGTAGGGTCTAGATGGAATGGAAAAATGGACCCCTACGGCAGACAGGGTCTTCCCTTCTTGTTCACACCTTGTGAGAGTCTCCTTTACTTTGGGCCCAAACAAGGAGGCACCATCGAAGGGGGCGTTGGCAAAGGAAGACTTAAAGGCTTCCGCAAAGGAGCATAAGCGCAACCAGGATTGTCTTCTCAGGGCGATCGCTGAAGCTGCCGCTCTACTCGACCCTTCGGCTGCATATGAAATCAGCCTCATGGACGAGTTGACTATGGAATTTAGGGTGTTAAGTTGCGCTGTCACTTTCTCAGCGACAGCAGCATCTGTGTGTCCCTGGAGAGTATCTCCTAATTCCTTAATGAGATCTCTCTGTAAACGTGTGAAATGCGTAAGGTAGTTGAGCGATCGGATGGAAAAAGTCGCCAAACTAAATATGCGCTTCCCATATCTGTCCATTGTCCTAGAATCCTTATTAGGAGGATGGACAGAGGAAGATGATTCAGACATCTCTTTCTTAGTGGCCGCCGCCACCACCATAGTATCTACGGGAACTCCTTTTGTAAGATAGGCTTTATCTTGGGGAGCTGTCATGTATTTGTTTGGTTTACGGGGGATGGGTTCCACTGTATCAGGTGTTTCCCAAGCCCTCCGAGCTATAAGATCCATGAGATCGTCAAAGGGTGGAGTCACCCAGGAGGTAGAAGGTTGAGCCCCAAATGCCTTCAGTAAGACCAATTCATCCACAGAAGGGGTAAGGGTTTGCCAGTCCCCTCTTTGCTTCAGGATTTCCAAAATGTCTGCAAACAAGACATCCTCAGAGGTGGACTGTGGGGAACCTTCTGTTTCATCTAAATCTGTATCAGATGTGAGAGATTCCTGAGGGGAATCTATGTGCCTCCTCTTGCACAGTCGTTTCCTCGGAACATCCTCAGCGGGAGCTTCTGGGGATGCATCCGAGGAACCAGAGTCGCCCTGTGGGGACTTCTGAGGCATTGGGTCTCAACGCTAGGTAGGAACTGAAGGCACAGAAGCAGAACGCGGACCTTTTGGGGAAGGAGATGAAGATACCGATGAAGCATGTGTCTGATCAGACAAGACCTTCCTCATGATGTCAAAGGCACCGGTGCCCCGACCCGAAGATCCAACCCGATCCGAAGAAGGGGGTCGTTTCTCCGGAATCGGAACCACGGGCTCTGACACCGAGGACGGATCCGAACTGATCTGAGCCGAGGCACCGAGGGGAAGAGTCGGAACCGATATCTCGGTTCGACTATCCCCCCTGGAACCCAGGAAAGATCTTCGGCTCCGAGACTCTCCGGCTGGTTCCGAAGGAGTTGAGGTCAATGGAGCCGATAGCACTACTGGAGGCTTCGGCACCGAGGGCTCTACAATCATCAGTTCTTCGACTCCTAACACCGATGACTCGACGGGTCTCGGAGGAGGGAGTGATGAGGGAACTGGAATAGCTTCGAGTTTCGAAACTAGCTGGGACGAAACCTCGATTAATATGGACAAAGCCGAGTTCTCCATAAGCTTCTGTACCACTCGGTCCACACTGGAGTCGGAAAGTGGCCTCGAAGAATGGGTCGAAGGGATCAAAGCCGTCACCGAGCGAAGGATAGCCGAAGGTGGTACCTCTGATACCGGCTCCAAGACCTGAGCCTCGTGCAGAGATAAAGTCTCGACACCCGGCACCGAAGACATAGGTGCCGGTATCTGAATCTGAAAAGAGGTGCTCGGAGCCGATGACTTGGGCTCCGACACTCTTGAAGACTTCGACCCCTTCGAAGACTTTGAAACCTGTTCAGCCTTGTCCAGAGCCTCCTGAAACTCGGGTTTAAGCAACCCTCTGTCCACCAACTTCCTGCGTCTTTCCATCATGACCCTCCCACTAAAGGAATGACAAATGGAACAGTCTTCCTGCAAGTGGAGAGGGCCAAAACAGTAGATGCAGGATGAGTGGTTGTCAGTAATGGTCATCTTCTGTCCACACTGACACCTTTTAAAACCACTTATGGTCTTTTCTGACATTTTTACAGTAAGAAAAAGAAAATCCAAGAAAAGTACACCACTCTTAAGAAAAAAATTTTCTATAATATATTTTAAATGCAATATATATCTCACACAGCACACTATGATATAAATATATATATATATATATATATATATATATATATATATATATATATATATATATATATATATATGAAAAATAGAAAAGGTACTGTAAATTCTTACAGAAAAAACGGCCTAAGGCCCTTACTAAAAATTTTGAAGTAACAACCTAACTAAACTAACTTTAAACACCAACTAGATAATAAACCTATCAAACACTATTATAAAATGTAAAATTTAGAAGTAAATAACAAGAAATAACAAGAAAAATATAGAAAAATTTCTACTGGCCCAAGCCTCTCGATGTGATCTGCTGCTAGCGGCAAACTAGATCTGAGGGTTAGCACCGGAGGATCATGGGATATTACTGTGCCTCGAGCTTTCTCGAAGATGCGAGCTGGTGATGCGGCCGACTCGGAGCCGAGGATCGGCTCCGAACCCGTGTGTAAGAACAAACGGCGAGATTGAACAATTTCACATCATACATTTATATACTCACTTTTTAAAGACATAGCATATAAAGTCACCCTTCATTTCTCATACATATTAAATAAACTCTCCAGCACATTAAATCTACTAAAAATTATTAAGGGGAATTAGAAGGCACATCTCAAAGTACACTTTTTATCAAATCATTCCTGCTTATAAATGTTCATTCAAACCAGGCTTGTAAAGTGCACCCAAATTTATGATCCAGTCTTTCCTTTTTATCTAACAAAATATGTTTATCCGCTTCAGACAGATTTGCACTCCATAATGAGTCAATACCTACAAAAACAAAATTAGCAGATGCATGTTCAGTTTTATGTTTGAAGAGAGCACTCCTAGTATGTTTACATTTTATGTCACTTAAATGTACTGCTACCCTGCTCCCACATAGGTATATAGCCATATAAATTATCCATTCGCTCCAGCAAATAATCAATTTTCTGATCTCAAAAACCTTTGAGGTGTTAGTAGATGTGAATGACTTGGATTTCAAAATGACCTTACAGTATGTACAATTAGCACAAGGGTTACTTCTTCTAACAGTATTAACCTCATTCTTATTATTAATATTCATCCTTTTAAACCATGACAAAAATTCTCCAATATTTTTGCCACATTTATATCCATAAAGACAATGTTCATCCAGTCATTCATCAAAAAACTCATCTGTTTTTAAAATATGCCAATATTCATCTATAATATTACATACCCTATATGTGTTGGTACCATAAGTGGTCACTAACTTGGGTCTGGATGCTTCAACCAAATGTTCTGTACTCTAAATCATTCTGTACTAATTGTCTTTTTAACGCAAGTGCTACTTCTTCTTCCTTTCTAATAAGTTGTCTATTATAGCCCCGTTCGACAAATCTTTTTCCCATTTTATCTACCTCAGTCTGATAATCATCTTCTCTATTATAGATACATCGTAATTGTTTAAATTGGGACTTGGGTATATTTTTAATACTATGCCTCCGGTGGCAACTATCTGCTTGTAGAATAGAATTTTTAGTAAATGGTTTTCTATACAATCCTGTATTCATAGTTCCACCCTTAGTTTTTGTAATATGGACATCTAGAAAATCAATAGATGCCATTTCTATTCTATCCACAAAATTAATATCAAAAACATATAGCCGCAGTGGTACAGCGGTAGCTATGTTGCCTCATAGCAAGAGGTTCTCCTGTTCGATTCTCGGCTGGAGTGCCTTCTGTGTGGAGTCTGCATGTCCTCATCGTGGTCGAGTGGCCTCCGAAAGACATGTGTGAATGGGCGTGCCTTCGCTGAAGGTTGGGTGTTGGGCTGGCAACCCGGCACCATAAAAAAATTGACTGCCAATCATTAGCGGACCGGAGTTCCGCTGTGGCAACTCCTAACCGGCAAAACCCAAAAAGGCAAACAAAAAAACATTGAAGTTAAGGTATTCCACAAATGATTTCCAGCCTATTAGGGAACCAGACCAAATTGTCCAGCTGTCATCCAGGTAGCATCTCAACATCACCAGTTCTCCCTTGAAAAGATTGTCGATATTATAGATCAAATTGCATTCTAAATACCCCATAAATAGATCAGCATACACCAGGGCGAATGTGGTGCCCATTGCTTCCCCTTCACTTGCAGGTAGCAACCCTTACCAAAATAAGACACATTGTTATTCAATACCAGTTTCATTAAATCTAACACGAATTCCCCATGTTCTTTAGAATAATGGCCATATTCTGATAACCAGTATTTAATGGCCTCAATACCTCCATGATGTGGAATACTGGTATATAATGATTGCACTTCTAAAGTGCAAATATATGGATCGTGTTATTTGTAAGTCATTCACAAGTTCCAAAAACTCATTGGTGTCTTTTGGTCTTGATCTAACTAGCTGTAATAATGGCTTAAACTGATATTCTAAATACAGAGAGATAGGTTCAGTGAAAGCCCCAATTCCCGACACTATCGGTCTCCCGGGTGGGGGGAACACATTTTTATGTATCTTTGGTAAGATATAGAATGTCTGTAATCTAGGATTCTCTACCATTAATTCTTTAACTGATGTTTCTGTAATATAGCCCCTTTTGTTGTATTCCATCAACATTTCATCTATTTTACGTTTGAAGTCAGTCGTCGGATCTAAAGGCAGTTTATAATAAAATCTGCCATCATTTAACTGCTTGTTAACTTCGTTAATATATTCAGATGTTTTCCAAAGAACTACAGCCCCCACCCTTATCTGCTTTAAGTATCACTATGTCTTTATTTTCTTTCAAATGTCTTAATGCCAATCTCTCTTTTTGAGTTAAATTGGCACCATGATGTTTAAAGATGTCATTTTTATTAATGTGTAATTCACATAACACACTATCTTCAAAAAGTTTAACTCTAGAATGGTATGGAGGTACAAAAGAACTTTTCTTAACCTTAAAATAAGTTACCATATTAGACATTTCACTTCTGTTATGAAAAAATATTTCAGGTTTAACGTTCTACAAAAATATTTTATGTCCATACAAACATCATATTGGGACACAAAATGTGATGGTACATAGTTTAAGCCTTTACTAAGAACGGTCCTTTCTTCGTTTGTTAAATTATAGTCAGTTAAATTAACTATAAGTCCATCTTCTTGTTCTATTCCATCATTAAGTTCCTGAAAGTTCTCTCCACCTGTGTCTGTCCTTCGTTTAAAATGCTTTTTGCCACCCATTCTAAAGGGCTGGTTCTGGACTTTGTTTTCTTGTATTTGGCTGAATCTACATCTACTTCATCCCCCATATCATTTTCAGTATTGGTACTCAATGCACTTGAAGACATTTCCGAAGCACTAGATTCTGTACTGTAACCCAAATTGTAAGTGGATTTCAAGATGGATTTACTGCGTTTACATTTGCTTCTGCCTGATTTATTAATAGTCTTTGTAAAGCTAACGGCCCTTTTGGATTGTTTCCATGTATAGGCCTTGTCAGATTTAAAGTCATTCAAGTCTCTATTAAACTTTTTAACTTTTTTTACTTTCAGCTCTGAATCAGAAACATTCATTTCTTTGATATATTTGTCATATAGTCTCATATTTATCCTGTTGTTCAAAACATTGTACTGACTCTAAATAAGAATCAAGTTGGCTCTTAATATCACTAAGTGTCTCTTCATAATATGAAATCAGCAGTTCAATAAAAAGTTTAGATGCTGTATTTTGTATCATATGCCATTTATTCATGAAAATCTGTTTTTTCTTACCCATTCCGGGTTCCACATACACTCGCAACCCTCGTGGTACAATTCCAGCTTCTAAATAAGCTTGCAACAGTTTTATGTGCCATACGGTTGAACGAAAATTTTTTGTAGATAAGCTCAATTCTTTGGAAGTGTCTTGCATCTCTGAAGTGCGACTCACCCCAGTAAACGCTGTATCAGACTGTTCGCCAATAAGCCACATTCCATCCTCTTTATCTGCTGAAAGGTTCCCAATAAATGTTCATAAATCACCTTCAAAAGACATCTTGAAGCTGATAAATAAATCCATTCACAATAGAGATGTAGAAACGCCACAGCACTCAGCACTGATACAAATCCCAACAACCTCCTGGTGCACGTAAGCTCACAGTGTGATAGGACTATACCAATATGTAAAGACACCAAAAGAAAAAGTCCAGGACAACTAAATACACAAACTGTTGATGTAAAATAAATCGCAAAAATAAATAAAAAAAGAAATCAGGTAATACTTTCAGCAGTATTTATTCAGGCAAGTGCCCTTGGCCGACAAACAATCACAGCAAACAAGAAACTCCAAACCGGTTTCGCCCCCTAGTGTCTTCAGTGGAATAATACAGTCCCTTGTAAAACGTTTGTAAAGACATAGCATATAAAGTCACCCTTCATTTCTAATACATATTAAATAAACTCCCCAGTACATTAAATCTACTAAAAATTATTAAGGTGAATTAGAAGGCACATCTCAAAGTATACTTTTTATCAAATCATTCCTTCTTATAAATGTTAGTTCAAACCAGGCTTGTAAAGTGCGCCCAAGTTTATGACCCAAAGTCTTTCCTTTTTATCTAACAAAATATGTTTATCCGCTTCAGACAAATTTGCACTCCATAATGAGTCAATACCTACAAAAACAAAATTAGCAGATGCATGTTCAGTTTTATGTTTGAAGAGAGCACTCCTAGTATGTTTACATTTTATGTCACTTAAATGTACTGCTACCCTGCTTTTAAAAGACCGTGAGGTGTGTCCCACATAGAAGGCCCCACATTGGCATATAGCCATATAAATTATCCATTCGCTCTGGCAAGTAATCAGTTTTCTGATCTCAAAAACCTTTGAGATGTTAGTAGATGTGAATGACTTGAAGAGCCCTTTTTCAGAGAAGGCCCGGGGAGAAAATCTCCAACATATTAAACAATTTTCATTATAAATTAGCATTAAACAGAAATGTTACAGGATTATTACAAGGCATTAAGTAGGAATACAATGTTATACAGTGTCAATAATTAGGAGTATAGCAAAACTATTTCAAGATGTATAAAAAGAAATATGTCGTTAAGATGAATATAGTTTCTGGGGTAAGTGATTACAAAAACCCAGTTTTATCATAATCTAGTTGCATGAAGGCAAGACAATTACAATAGAATGTTTCTATGAAGTGATTTGCTTAATAGATTTTAGAAGACAGTAGAAAGAGTAGTCAAGGAAGATTAGGGAGAGCTAGTGAGACGAGTGAGTTAAGGGCAGAATGTAGATTAAGTTTGAGAAGTAGGGAATGTTAAGGAGGGAGAGTGCAGTGGCAGGACCAGTGACTTTTAAAGTGCTCTTTGGTGGCTGCCTTAAATTGTTTAGGATGTGTAAGGTGTGTATAAAAGTGTCATTGAGAAGACTTAATAGTCAGCTTATCAACAGCTTTTTTATGTGAGAATTCTCATGGAATGTATAGCTCCTCAAACGTGTGTGTCTGTGATTGAGTGATCCAGTTGTGTGTAATTTATTAGTGCTAGTATTGTACAGTGCTATACTGCAATAGAGATAGAGTAGGGACTGGGAATATGCCTTGTTCTGCAATCTGAGATTTGGTATATGTAAAGTTGTATGGATATCAGGGCATAGGCCCATGTTGAGGTATAGGGGTATTAGTGGTTGGCTGATGTGTGTGCTTTGGTGTGTTATTGTTTGTGTGCATATATTGTGCAACTGTGTATGAGCAGGGTGTTTGGTAAGTGACTACAGCGTGTTTGCTTTGAATGAATTACAAGTAAATGTGCTTTGTTGGAAGCATGCTTAGTATTGTGCAATGGGATGTGTTTGCGTTAAGCTTTGCTGTTGCCTGTGTTGTGATTGGTGTTCTCTTCAATAATGCAGTATATATTCATGTGTATAGCATTAGCATTTTGGTAGAAAATAAGTTAAATATATGTAAGTAAAATAGAAATAAATATTCTTTGTAGCCATATATATAAAGTTGTACATGATCTTCTCTGAAAACTAACTGATGAGACGGTCTGATGTTTGTTCTTACCCCACTTGCAAATAAAATTATTTTCTGTTTGTACTGCAATTTATGTCATGCATGCTTGGGTTGGGGGGGGGGGCAGGACAGTCGGTATCTCAAATCCTCCTTGTGATTCATTTCAGGACCGGTCTGCCTTTATATCCTTTATGACTGGATTACATAAAGTTGCAGAGAAGTTAATGAGTCTACAGGATATTTAATTATGGCTTGGAAAAAAATGTTCAGCTACTTATGTATCTTAAAATCCTGGTTAATCCAGTGACATTTTTATGTCTAATTATAAAGCTGTTTTCTATATGGTCATTAAGTTTCTCTTTTCTTTGTTCAAATGGATTCTTGCAAATTAAGTAGCATAATAGAGATGGTTTCAGAGCATACCTCCATTCTAACAAAAGAATCAATCTTTAGAAAAAGCAGATACAAACAACAATCATAATACTTTCGTTGTTGCTGAATTGTGTTGTTGTTGTCTGTTATTCCAAAGTTTTGTTGGTGGTACAAAACATTTAAGTTAAAACTTTCAACAGAGTGTAAACATATCTGGATTGTTTTACTAATTAAGTTTTGAACAAGCAAAATTAGAATAAAACAACTGTTTTTTTGGAGCAAAAATAGTTATAAATAAAATATAAAGCTTGACAAGTTTGCAAATGATTTCTAAACTCCCCAAATCCCACAGCTATGGTTCTATTGTATGGAGATATATTTTAATAAATAAAATATGCAGTGTCTTCGCCAGGCACTCTCCACTAAATAGCTTGAATAAGTTCTGCCTTGTAGACAAAAGTTTATCCTTTTCATTCAGCTCCCACCTACCAGATGTTTGCTTATCAGTATATGCTGATTTTCATGAGAATAAATATTATTCAGCCTGCTGATTACCAAGTGACAGCTGGGATGCCAACATATCTGTTTCATCTTGGGAGATGTTCCCATGGTCTGTTGCTAATCCCCTGCAGAGATACTGACATTAGAAAGAATTTATATACCAGTAAAAAAAGACATGAACATTAAAATGTCATCTGAGGACTGCCAACACTTTCCCATTGGATGTGGTGCAAGTCTAAGCTTGAGAAAGGGCTGGCAGGGTTACATGCATGAAAACAGTTGTGCAAGAACACAAGTGCACTGTAGTAGCTGTTTCTTTCTGAAGTTACCGACACCTCTGAGTATTTGTTATGCCTTGTGCAGTAAAACAATGAAGGATTTACAACTATGACTTGGTGAAAATGTTCGAAAATGTTAAAGACTTATTAGAATTTGCAGAAATAAAAATTATTATGAGTAGTGTGGATAATTTAAAATGCAGGAAATGTACAGATGAACATTCTGGAATTTCTAGATGATAATGTAATAGAAGTAAAAGGAAAATGTTTTTCTCATTGAGGACTCAAAGCCAAGACCCCCCCAGCATCCTGTGCTGGCAGCTCTGCCACTGGACCAACAAGAACCTTTGGACAGTTAGGTGTTCAGTTTTCCCTAAAGAGTTTTTTCCTTTCAGCTATGAAACCCCTAAAATGGTGATTAAGGTCAAATTGCAAACACATAGACACACACAGATACAGTGAAAATCATCTGCTTGGGTTCTAGCCCCAAATTAAAGCTTGTAATTTTCTTTCACTTTTATCATTCTAGCAATGGATAAGCAGAGGGCTTTCTTTGTTTTTTATTGTGTGTGTGTGTGTGTGTGTGTGTGTGTGTGTGTGTGTGTGTGTGTGTGTGTGTGTGTGTGTGTGTGTGTGTGTGTGTGTGTGTGATAATGTGTAGATCGAGTGTGTGATATACCTTTAAGAAGCTTTCCAGTCAGCAGGCACATGCATATAAGTACTGAGCACGTGCAAGCAAGAGTGCCATTTTGTAATGAGCAGCCGAGGTGTAAGTATGCATCTGTATACTAGTCAGTCAGTTCATTTAAGTTTAATGTTCCTGCTATCCATCCTAATGTGTTTGTGTGTAATAAACTACTTAAATGAACACCCAGCCTCATTTTTCTTATTCAAGTACACAAGACGGGTGACTTAGTCTCAGAAGTAGGATCCAGAGTCAAGACCATGAGGTGCACAGTTAAAGTTGGAGGAATATACAGGTGTGGATCATCCCTACTGCTCAAATGACTGACAAACAGGTCAGAAATGAATTCCAGGTACTAAAACTCACTTAAATTATTTTTTACACAATGAATATAAAACAAAGCACTCAGAATGTTCAAAACAAATTTCTAATTAAACGAAATGTTCGAAACTGCGACATAGTGATAAAATATTTGAAATAATTATGAAAACATTTGAAACAATTTCCGGTGGTTCATACAGCCTACCTTAACCTGGCCAAGGCCTTTGATACCATTCCTTACTCAGGAACCATAGAAAAACTCAGTAAGCTAGGCAACAACCCCTATATCACTATGTGGGTTGCAAACTGGCTCACAGGTAGAACCCAGAGTGTGAAAGTAGCTGACTCCAAGTTAGAATGCCAACCAGTCACTAGTGGAGTCCCACAGGGTTCAGTCCTGGGTCCTCTCCTGTTTGATATCTATTTCTCTGAAGTCCAGGCCAACACGAAGAGACTCTGGCTGACAAAGTTCACAGACGATTGCAAGTTGGGAGCTATTATTAACTCCCCAAGTGATGTCGACATCCTACAGAAAGGCCTCACTGAGACCGACAACTGGTGTCAGAACCATGGCCGTAAGCTCAGTGCCAAAAAATGTGTCATCATCCCTTTTGGAAAAAACCCGGCTCCCATGAATTAACACATCAATGGTAGTCCACTGAACACAGAAGGTGTTATAAGAGATCTGGGAACAGGTTGACAGCAACCTGTCTTTTGACCACCACATTGCCACTGTGGTCAGAAAGTCCTTCTATGTGGCACATCTCATTACTAAGGGTTTTGCATCCAGGAAGAAAGAGGTCATTGTCTCCCTCTACTCTTCCCTCATTAGGCCAATCATTGAGTACAATGCCCCATTTGCCATGTACCTCACTAAACACCTGCAACAACTGGAGAGGTCGCAAATGTACTTCACAAAGAGGATCCTAGACCTTAAACATTTGTCCTATATGGACAGAGTAAAAAAACTTCAACTATTCTCTGTCTCATATCCCCTACTTAGAGGCGATCTCTGCTTGATTACAAAGCCATGTCTGACCCAACTCTGTTAGACATGCTACATCTAAAGAAATCCCAATCCCTCTGCACCACATGCTCCAGAGACCTCAACCTCATTACCACAATCAACAGAACATGCTGGAGGGACAGGTTCATAACCCAGAGACTGCCCATGCCATGGAATAGGCTTCCCATACATGTCAAGCTGAGCACCTCACTGGCCCTCTTCAAGAGAAATCTTGATGAGTGGATGGGAAATAGAAAATTCACCCCAGGGATCACTCCAGTGGCTTTACTCGACAGAGACACTGGGAACTAAGGTCGGGTAGCATGATGCCAGGGTAATCCTACGGGCTAGGCTTGTAAAGGCTCCAGAGCCATTAACCTAGTGCACACCTATGAACCTATGAACCTATGAATCGCATAAAATGTATAAAAAAGGGAAAACAACTGTAGTTTTTCACTATGTGCTACTTTTTCACATTAACTAAATTTATTCGAAGTATCCAAAGTGTGCAAAGTATTGGCCAGTGTGCGCAGTATTACAGCACAGTTATTTCGCATAGTACAGTCATTTCAAAGAGATTTTGTGCATTTGAATATTATTACAAGTACCTGGTGTGTACATGTTCATACATAATTACAAGGCCCATATTTGCATTTTGTTCAAACATAATTTGTTGGCTTGGCAAAAGGATTTTGCAGACCAAGTCTGCTTGTGTTTGATAACAAAATTGCAGAAAATTGGAGAGTGTTTGGGCAAGAGCACGATATTTTCATACAGGCTGCTTTTTTCTGACAAAGACACATGTACAAAGGCATTTATTCTGCTTAATTTAGCTGTTTCAGAAGCCATTAAAAGAGTGTTCATTTGTGTATGCACCTGCTGTGTATGCAAGGGAGGGAGAAAACTGACATATAGTGCTACCAGCTGAAACGCGGGAAGACCCTGAGTGTTTAAAACGTAAATTTAGATAAATGTGTAAACCCCAAACGAATATTACAATGGAAAGGCACATATTTTACACAAGGGATCAAAAGCCTGGTGAAACTTTTGCAGCATACATGTGGCTTGAGAAACAAGGCAAAAATGTGCAGATTTGGTGATCTAAGAGATGAGTTGATAAAAGACAGGCTTGTGTGTAGTATTAAAGATGATGCAGTGAGAAAGATTTTTCTTCGAGGCAGTGATTTAACTTTGAATAAGGCAATAGAGATTTGTCAGGTATACGAGCTCACAGAAAAGAACACAGATATGCTTACAAATGAGAAAAGCACGCACGTGACGTCTTATACTGCTAATGTTGTTAGTATGCAGCACGAGATTAAAAGATACAGGCCCAAGGGTAGGGCAGCTTCAGTGAAACCCAGAGCCTTTCTAGCAAATTCCAGGGCAGCTACTGTAAAGTCCAGAGCATGCTCAGTGAAGCACAAGCGTGAATCAGCAAAACCTGTACCTAACCTCATAGTCAACTGTTGTAATCGTGGTGGTAGCCATGCACCTAAAAGAGAAAAGTACTTAGCTTTTGGTCAGAAGTGCCACAAATGTAAACAGTGGAATCATTTCAAAAGACTTTGTAAATCAAGCAAGGCTCATTCTTTTATTAAAAGAGGCAATTTGATCAACTAGAAAGCAGTGACCCTATTTTTTATGTTGATGGTGTGTCTTTGCTTGCTGAAACAATCAATGCAGTAGATTTGAGGGCAAAGAACAAAGTATTTCAAACTGTTCTGATTAATGGGAGACCTGTAAAGCTCAAAATTGATACTGTTTCAAAGAGTAATGTTGTGTCACTAGAAATGTTTGCCAAGGTAAGTGCTGGTGAGAAGCTCGATCTGGCAAAATGTGCGAAACGTGTTGCTTATGGTGGTGAAGAAATTCAAACTGAGGGCTTAGCAGTGCTTTCATGTTACTCTGCTGGGAACAGCTATGACTTGCAGTATTACGCAGTCAAGAGACCCATGCAGTCATTATCAGGCCTCAGAGACAGTTTGAAAATGGGACTGCTTTCATTTAATAAGAAGTCCACCATGTATGCTTGAATGATAACAGCTTAAATGTCACCCAGACTATTTTTTTTGACTATGCTGATTTTTTTTGAAGACAAATTAGGCAAACTCCCAGTTGTGTACTCCATGAAGTTAGACCCTGCGGTAAGCCTAGTTATCAGACCAGCACAGAAAGTTACAGTAGCTATACAGAACAGAGTCAAGGCTGAGCTAGACAGAATGGTACAACAAGGAGTAATTTTCCAGCTGAAGAACCAACTGAATGGGTATCCTCCATCATGGTAGCTCATAAGAAAGAATAAGAAAGAACTCTCATCTTGTTCTGTTTGTAATAGTACATCTGTGTCTCAGTATTTACTTACCTACTTACTTAATTACGTATTTATTTATTTATTTATTTATCCATCCATCTTTTGTTGACTAGGTTAGTCCCACCATGTCAGTGGCTTCTTCACAGGTGTGACACGAGGTGGTATTTATATTGACTAGGGGAAACTTGGCCAGAGCATTGAGGAACTTCGCCTCCTCTTTCATCTTTAGAGCAGGTAGATGCCACTGGAGGGCTTCTACAGCAGCAAGGAAGATAACTAAGATAAGAAGCAGCACATAGGAGGAGAGAAAAGCTTTGGAGAGTTTGAAGGTGGAAGATGAGAATTTGGAGAAAGATTTGTTTGATATGGAGAATCAGAATGAAGATAAAGATCCTGTGTGGTGGATGTTACAAATGAGTGGTGTGTAGCTGTCTCAGCGGAAAATGAGCTAAGCAAGTCCAGTGGAGTAGTGCAGATAACAGAACCATGCAAATGTTGTTCTGTTGAAAATAATCAAGCAGGATGTTCCAGGCAATCCATGTTCTGCTATTTCATGCAATGAAATGGCAGATAGCGTTTTTTTGGAAATGCTGAGGATGTAATGTAGAGGAGGAACCAGGTGATGTGACAGCAAAAAAAAAATGCAAATGTTGATGTGTTGCAGTCACAGCATTTAATTGTCATTCTGAATTGTGATAATGAAGACCTTTTCCTCCCAGTGTCTTGTTTATTAAACTCCTCTGGCCCAGCGGGGCCTAAACAGTCCATAAAATCCAATATGTATACATAGGTAAAAAGGAAACACATACCCTTATCTACATAAAATGACTATTACTGATTTAGTTTCTGCTAACATACTTTTCCTAGTAACTAAACATTAACACATAGTATGTACAACTAAACTAACAAGTATATATGGATTCTTGAACTATATATAATGACTAAGTTGTTTTTCCTTAATCTCCTCTATACATTATCTTATATTGTATGTAACTCTCGAATTGTTGTATTGGAACTTTCATGACTGTGTTAATGAGTGCACAATATGTGGTGCTTTTTTCCCTGGGCCTTCAATGGAAATGGATTCTTGCTAAACCAAACTGTACTATTCTTGTAGACAGAGGCAAAATAAAATAAAAAAAAATGTATTCTTTATGAAACAGTGATAAGAATAATTAAGAAAATATTACTACCTGACAGAGCTTTCTCTTAATAAATCTCAGTGTTATTCAAAGAAAAACGTTTATTATTCACACCATTCATAAATTGTTACTGATAAAGAGCTGTCATAAAAAAATCACTATTTTCATAGTAGCACACAGTAAAATACAGTTTATTTCTTTCCTTGTTCCCAAAATATCAAATACTATATTAAGAATATTTTTCTTTTACTTCTAGCTCTTCATTTTGTAGTGAAAAACAGTAATACTTATTGGGATATACTTTGGTTGAAGGCTATATCTGTCAAATAAAATAATTTGTTGTAAAAAAAAAAGTGGCTTAGAGGATTTACTACTATTAATCACATCTTGCTTAATTGATATGCAAACAGTTGTAACCGAAACATATCTCACAAATGTTTAATAGCATACCTGAACATTGCAAAAAAAAAAAAAAAAAAACTTTGCCATATGTTGTACCCTGGTGTCTATCTTAAAGACTGTCTTTTGAAATAGTTGAATTTCACATGATTGACTATTTAAAAAGTCAATATATCCCTAGTTGCATAAACAATGAATTGTCCTGAGATAGCATACACTGGAGATTGGGAAAAATGCCCTTTTACCCACTGTAGTGCAGTCTTGGAGTTGGTAATTGTAATTAGCAGAGGGTGAGGGGGTGCAGGGGGTTACCCCTTTTGAGTTTTTAAATATGTCCTACTTTTTAAATAGTCGATCATATGAGTTTGACCATATGAAATGTGACTATTTAAAAAGTCACTCATATAACATAGATCTGTTGTAACTTCACACCCCTCCCTCACTTTATATATATATATATATATATATATATATATATATACTAACTTCAAGGTTACGTATTCTTGTATATTGTATTCTTCAGAATCACAAGAGGTCATGGAAAATAGAACATGCATACACCTGACTACAGTCATTGATCAGGACCTTTAACGTTTATAGTGTGGCTTTTTCCTATGCCACAAAACATCTAAGCTGGAAGATATACTATTTTTGCTTTCCATGTTTTCACTATATTGAAACTGAGCTGAATGCTGTTGTAAAAAGGATTAACACTTATTGTGATATAAACAGAGGAGATGGAAGACTTATTTTCTGATGAACATCAATCATTCAGAGTTCTTATATACTTAACTTACAACATATCAGAGATATGAGAGATTTGCTGGAATTCATTATGAAATGCATTATGCTTCTTGATAACTTCCCAGAACAAGACTGCATTATCATTTTCAAACCAAAGTGTAGCTACATCGATATATTACTCAGAAAAATGTGAAAAGATTTAAAGCAAAAATAAACCTCACATTTTCCGTCTTGTCCATTTCCCACTAGCAGTTATGATTTTCCATCATTAAAGAGCAAAGCCCATTGCCTTTCATTAGTAAGAACATTGGAAAACAAAGCACTATAACCTACTGAATTCATCAAGTTACTCCTATGTACAAGACACCTGAAGCACAAGTAGCAACTGATAGCCAGAGGCTAGCCCAAGCTATTAACATTCTAAAAAAGATGAGCCAGCACGTACAGTTCTCTCGAACCCAACTTTATTTTTGAGCAGATTCCACTAAATATTAAGGAATCCTAGTAACCAAGCATACCAAGCATACCGGTTTCGGCCATGTCATGGCCTTTATCAATGCTATAAAGTCTGTACAAGTCAGGAAACCCGACCCCTAGTGAGCAACCAATATATACTCCACATTTAAAGTGATATATGTTCTTATACAATAAATGAATGTATTGGAACAAAACAACATTTCTACCCCCATAATAGTATAATTCAACATAATAAACATGTAGAATACATTTATGATCATGAACATCCTCAAAATTATTGTAAAAACAAGGGAATGTACCATAACCGAAATATTTGGTGGGCCTTAAATAATAATCAAAAGAATTTTTCCAAAACAATTTTTTATATGAATGACATATGTTTTATGTATTAATAAACCTCAAAATTTGTATTGATCATGAATATTCATTCCCACTAGTATCACAATATTGGTTCAGGCTATCCAAATACTGTATAATATATACATAAATTGTTGATATCATAAACTCAACTCAATAAAACATGGAAATAGTATATACATCCTCCATGTTCCTGTTAGTTTTCAAATATCCCTTGAACCAAAATTCATAAATGGTACATGAACCACCTTTATATAGATCATAATATGTATACATGACTTGTAAAGGTCTATTCTAACATATTTAAGCCAGGTCTAAATAAACCACCCAATTGAATTATCCACCTATTTTCCATTTGATTGAGTTTTTGATGCCATCCGGCTTTGAAACTCCTATGAAGGGTTATCCTGTCTATAACAACAAACCGGAAAATTGCTGAAGCATGTTCCAAGGTGTGTTTGAATAAGGCATTGACAACACGTTTATTCTTAATTGCACTTAAATGTTCCCCTATTCTAAATTTGACAGGTCTGGACGTTTGTCCGACATAAAATGCAGAACAACTACAGGTAGCCAAATACACCACCCAATCTGTGCTGCAATTGGCAAACCCTTATCTCAAAAATTGACGATTTTGCTAGGAAATTCTTTGGTTTGCTGCAAATGTTGGCAAGCAGCACAATGACCACAAGGATAACACCCCCTTAGTATTTCACCACTTAAAGTTCTTTGTTGTGGTATATTTGGAATGTATCTTTTGTAATGTGTGAAGTGAGAATTCATGTTTCTTCCCCGCCGGTAAGAAAACTGACAGTTTTCAGGCAACAACCTACCTAAAACCTCATGCGACAAAAGAATGCCCCAATGTTGGTTAATGACATCCCTGAAACGATTGGTATTAATACCATAGGTAGTTACCAACCGTATCGGTTGATTGTTATTTACTTTCTTACAATCCCTGTTATTTATTTTATAACATAATAGATCCTGACGTGTCATTCTATTAGTTTGTCCTTCAGCTTTGGCTAGTAGTTGAGATTCATAACCCCTTTGTAAAAACCTGCGCGATAAATCCAGACTGCAATCCAGATAATCTTGATCAGATGAACAAATACGTCTGATTCTCATGTATTGAGATTTTGGAATATTGCGGATGGTGTGGCGTGGATGAGAACTCTTAGCATGTAATAAAGTATTGTATTTAGGGAATTTACGATATATAGTGGTCGATAAAGTATTATCTACAAGTTTGGAAACCTTAACATCCAAAAATACAATCTCTGAAAGTTCAATATTAGCCGTGAACCGAATGCCAAGAGTATTATTGTTCAAATAATCCACAAACTGTATTAAACTTTGCTTATCTCCACGCCACACCATCCAGCAATCATCTAGATATCTACGCCAGATATCCAGATGTTGTAAAAATTTATTATGTTGGTCATCATATATATACCTAGCCTCATAATACCCCATGAACAAATCTGCATAGATGGGTGCAAAAGAAGCACCCATCGCGGTGCCCTTAATCTGCCAGTAGGCCTTGCCTGCATAATAAAAGATATTCTTCCATAGTACAAGTTCAGTAAGCTTGATCAAGAAGTTGTTAAAGGCTAAGGAATAGAGGTTGGATTTGTATAACCAAAAGGAAACAGCTAGAATTCCCTGATCATGTGGAATACTTGTATATAATGAAGCCACGTCAAGAGTACAAAGTAACCAGTGAGATTCTAATTGCGAATCATTGATTATATTAAGGAATTCGGTGGTATCCTTAATGCGAGACCTAATAAGCGGCAGTAAAGGTTTCAAATAATGAGTCAAAAAAGCTGACAATGGTTCCGTTAAGGAACCTCTACCTGAAACTATAGGTCTCCCAGGAGGATGTAATGGATCTTTATGTATCTTCGGTAACATGTATAAATACTGAGAACTAGGCTCTTCTACCTTAAGTTGCACGCCTACCTGTGTAGTAATGATACCTTGTTGCACCGATAAATCCAAAAAATCATCAATTTCTCTCTTAAAAGATAGAGTAGGATCCACATTTAATACCATGTAAAAACTAGAATCTGCTAACTGTCGCAAAGCTTCCTGATTATATAGTGAATAATCCAAAACCACAACTACTCCTCCTTTATCCGCCATAGTTATAACTATGTTGTGATTACTACCAAGCTCAACCAAAGCTTGCCTTTCAGCTGCTGTTAAATTATTTTCAGTAAGCCCATATAAATTGGAAAAATGTAACTCTTTCATTATACACTCTCTGAAAATAGACACATGTTTGTTCATGGGGGGAACAAAATTAGATTTCCTAAACCTAAAATCAGATGATCTTTGAGTATTTTCCTGATCTGCAAAAAAAATTTTTAGGTTAAGTATTCTACAAAATTCATCAACATCTTGTAATAACTGAGTTTCTGAAACCAATGATGAGGGTACAAAAGAAAGCCCTTTATTCAATAATTTGGTATGTGCTGAAGAAAGTTCAAAAGAGGAAATATTATGTATATTATCAATTATGTCACCATTTGTTGTAACAGGGACTGTAAGGTTAGGTTGCCGGAATCTGTTCCTATGTTTCTTACCACCCCGCCTCCTACCCCTAGCTCTAAAGGGGGGGCTGTTTCCTTTTGCTCCTATGCACAAGACACCTGAAGCACAAGTAGCAACTGATAGCCAGAGGCTAGCCCAAGCTATTACTCAGTATTATTCATCTGTAACTCAGTGTAGACTCTCTGTCCTGAGCAACAGCGGTACTCTATTGGCAAAGTTCAGAAATGGCCTGGGGCAATACTGATTTGAAAGTGATTAGTAGCTGTCACTTTATGGGTCAACACTGCATGCAGAGATGCATCTACTTCAAGCAAAACCCATGCAAAATTTGGCTGCTGATAGCTTATCTGTGCTTCTACTGCTACTAATATCTCTGACCTTGGGCCATGTGTTTTAATTTTAAATGTACAGAGTGGCATGATCATGCAATGGGCACAATGCATAGTACAATTTGCTTACAGTACCCATTGCTGCTTTCATATGGAACACCATGTGGCTATGTCTTGCTTAGGGAATGGGCACCACCTTTGTAAATGGAATGATTGCTTGTTGACTTGTTCAGGTGTCCATGTTTCTCTCAGCTAAAGCTCTTGGTGTGAACTATGTATTAACCCCCCCCCCCCCAGAAGTGCTGACAACACACAGAGTTACTGAAATCATAAAAAACAATCACATCTACAACTCAAGCAATGCAAGCAGTCCCATTGCTGAGTCAATGAAATGCCAGTGAGGACTGCTGCTCTTGCAGAAATGACATTAAATGGCACACAAAAACTGTTTTCCAGGAGTATTTTCCAGTTGTCATTCAACATACTCTAGGTAAACAAGCATTCAGATCTTTCAGAAAAATAATCCGATGATTCTGCATTTTGTTAAGAAAATATAAGAGCGTAAGAGTTTTATCCTTGATGGGCTTCCGGATATTGGCTAAGGCTCTTGCCACCCCCATAGTGCCTTTTTTAGGCAAGGCTCAAAAGACAAACCCACCACCTTAGAAAACAATAAAGGAAAAAAACTAAGGGTAATGCTGCTCAACGCCAGAAGTCTAAATCTCAAGATGCAGGCTCTCGAAGCACTCCTCAGTATGGAGAGCATCGATGTCTGTGCAGTAACTGAAACCTGGTTCAAGGCTCCTGAGAGCACCCCAGCCCTACTAGGTTATACCTCGTATCATGCATTTCAGCCCCAAAACCTGGGCCGAACCACAAAAGGAGGGGGAGTGTCCATATTCATTAAAGACACCCACACCTCCAGGTTAGTGGCAACGCACAAAGCATCGGAGACCATCCACGTGCAACTCACCGTAGGCAAAACTGCTATACAACTTGTAGCATGCTACAGACCACCCTCGCAATCTCAGGAACTCCATTCAGCCTTCCTGAAGACACTGGAGGATATGAATGTCTCACCAAATACCATCATATTGGGAGACTTCAACTACCCAAACATAGACTGGGTGCATTACTCAAGCCCTAACACCCTAGCCCAAAGGTTCCTAGAATTCATAACCTCAAATGTGATGGAACTAGTCACCTCCCCCACAAGGGGAAATAATATACTTGACCTGATCATCACAAACATGGGGACAAAATGCTCAACACCGGAAGTATACCCCTCACTAGTGAGATCAGACCATAAACTAATAACCCTACATATTCATATCCCACCTCCACCCCCAGCACAAAAGACCACAGTGAGAAACTTCTCAAAAGCTGACTTTACACTCCTTAGGACTGAAATGGTATCCTTCAAGCCCCCTAGGCCAGTGGAAACCACATCCCACACTGCTGAATCCTTCACAAATGCTTTCTACGGGCATCTCCAAGAATGCATGGATCATGCAATCCCAAATAAAACCAAGACCCTTTCCACCAAAGGCAAGCATCCTATCTGGTGGACCCCAGCCATAAACAAACTTTATAACAAGAGAAGGAAGCTACTGCAAGACAGAGCAAAATCCCATAAAGGGAAGGCATCACTGATCAGCACTAGCAAAAAACTACATTTGCTAATAAAATCATCAAAGGCCAACTTTGAGAGAAAAATCGCTAAGGACACTAAAGATAATCACAAGGCCTTCTTCAGTTATGTTAGAAACCTGGGAAACCCTCAGATATGCAGAGTTAGTTCATAATGGCAAAAAATACACTGAACCCACAGATATTGCCAACATACTGGCAGACAGGTTCAGTGCAAATTTCTCCCCTCCCTCTCCCCCAAAAGATGAAATAAATATCTCAGCTGAATGCAACCTTCCTGAAATCTCAGATGTCCAGGTGAGAGCTGCCCTCAGCAAAGCTAAAAATACAGCATCCATGGGACCTGACGGTGTCCCAGGTTGCGTGCTACGTGAACTCCTAGAGGAGCTAAACCCGCACATAAGAACGCTGTTTAATCTTAGCCTTGCTACAGGATACGTCCCTGAACACTGGCGTACAGCTACAATGGTCCCACTCCACAAAGGTGGCACCTCTACAGACCCTGGAAACTACCGCCCCATAAGCTTGACCAGCCTGGTCTGCAAAGCTATGGAAAGGATCATTATGGAACTCATAAACAAAGACATTGGGGACCTGCAGACAATTGACCCTACCCAGTTCGGCTTTGTAAAAGCAAGATCCTGTCTTTTAAACCCGGTGGACTTTTTTGAAACAGTCACTAGAGCCATCGATGAAGGCAAAGCAGTTCATACAGCCTACCTGGATCTGGCAAAAGCCTTCGACACAATACCCCACTCAGGCATCATTGACAAGCTCAACAGCTTAAATGTAAACCCGTTTGTCACAAGATGGGTTGCAAACTGGCTAAAGGACAGAACCCACAAAGTCAGAATAGCTGGAGCTATGTCAGACTCTAAGCCAGTCACAAGTGGAGTCCCACAGGGCTCTGTCTTGGGACCCCTCTTGTTCGGCATTTATTTCTCAGATGTGCAGGCAAACATAGGGGAGTTGTGGCTGACAACGTTCGCAGACGACTGCAAACTAGGCGCCATAGTCGACACACCAGCTGACACATGCATCCTCCAGAAGGGCCTCACAGAAACAGATGACTGGTGCCAGAGTCATGGCCTTAAACTAAATGCCAAAAAATGTATACTCATCCCCTTTGGAAAAAACAAAGTATCCACAAATTACCACATAGGTGGTAATCCATTAAGTGCGGAAAAAGTAATCAGAGACCTGGGGACCCAAGTTGACAGTGACCTCTCATTTGACACCCACGTCGCCAAAGTGGTTAGAAAGACCTTCTACCTTGCCCACCTTATAATGAAGGGATTCATATCCAGATCAAAGGATGTCATTGTACCCTTATATTCCTCCCTTATCAGGCCTATGATTGAGTACAATGCCCCATTTGGTATGTACCTCACCCGGCACCTGCAGCAGCTGGAGAGACCCCAAAAGTACCTTACCAAGAGGATCAAGGGTCTCCAGCATATGTCATATGCTGCCAGACTGAAAAAGCTCCAGCTCTATTCAGTAGCATACCGCCTGCTCAGAGGTGATCTGTGCCTTACGTACAAGGCCATGTCCAATTCAGAATTAATGGACATGCTCCACCTTAAAAAATCCAAATCCATCAGAGCCACGAGAGCTAAAGATCTAAACCTCAGCACAAATATGAATAGGACATGCTGGAGGGATAGATTCATAACCCAGAGGCTTCCCGCACTCTGGAACAGGATACCTGTCCATGTTAGGCAGAGCCCCTCACTGACTCTCTTCAAGAGAAATCTGGACGAATGGATGGGTGATCGTAGGTTTACCCCGGGGGTCATCTCTGTGTCATTGCTAAATAGAGGTATAGTAAACTAAATTTAATTTAAATTGTACACTTTTGTATCATTACATGGGGTGGCGAAAGCCACATACACTTTGGCTAGGCCTATAAATGCCCTAGGGCAGATAGCCTAGTACTATACTATGAAACTATGAAACTATATGCTGAAATATATTAAGCCTAATGGGAACCACACTCAGCAGCAATTATTCAGTGCATGTGTTAAAAAATGCATGCTTGCCATGAAGTGGGACTTGATGGCAAAATGTTTTATAGATGTATATTATACAAGTGCAAGGCATATACAGAACATGTAACTATGAGAGAAGAACACACATGGCATTGTTGTCACCCAAATTATGTAAGGTTTTGAGGGGTGGGAGAAATCCTGTCAGTAATGTTATGGGCCTGATGTCTGACCTATGTGGATTGACCCCTATAAATATCAAGAATACCTTCAGCAGGGTATACATACATGGGGGAATACAGTGAAGTAAGGAGTAGCCTGGACCAATCACTCCAGCCTATGCTAATACCAGTTTTTGCCATATCCAAAACAGCATGCTTGCTAAGCTTAAGTGTAGGAACACCAGTGACTCCACTGAGAAAACTGCAAACAAAAGCAAGTTCTCAGAGGCACAGAATGAGGTGCTACTGCAGGCTGTCTATCTCCACTGTTGAGGGCTGTTTGGGCACGATGCTCTACAATGGGCAACCTGAGACCATGCATGAAAAGACCTTGTAGCAACATTAATGCTGTTGGTGACAAGGACCGAACATATGACCAGGTCCACCATAGGGCTACAAACATTGCACACGTAACTAAGAAAAAAACCTTGCTTGGGAAGGTAGGTCAACAGGAAGTGGGCTATCTGTAGAGCTATGTCTGGTGGAGGAAGAATTTCTGGTCTCTGTCAGAAGCACAGCAATATCCTCATAGTCTCACAGTGTGGTGTTGAGCATTGCAGTTGAACTTCAGTGTGTCTGAACAATATCCAGAGGAGATGTTCCAGGTGGGTAGTATTACACCTGTATAACAAGTTACTTAATTTGTTCTGCCACAGTACTCACAGACCAACTTAGTAAGGCTGTGTACTTTGGTTAATACAGGAACATCAGGGATACAACTTACAAGGGCACTTGCATGAGGTAAGCTATTCCAATGTGCTGTGTAAAAACACTGTTACTGTTACATCTGACTTGGGAGAATGCTTCTGGTGGTGGGTTATAATTACACATTGTTGTGTAATGTGCTGTGTTCACAAGTGATTCGTGATCCAGGATCACCACTGCGGAGCTGCCACCATGATGGCAGTGCTGATCTGCCACAGTCAGTGTGTTCGATACAGGAAATGTGATCACTCGATCCCTTTTGCAAACCATTCGCACAGCCTCTGTCCCTGTAGGTACCCCAGGAGATGCACACCACACAGGAAGGACTAGTTACTGGGAACAATCACAGTCAGAACAATATGATACCTCTTATTGGTCAATAATCAGTATCTGAAACAAGACCTAGAGCATGGCTGTTTAAAGCAGGGGATTGAAATTGGTGATAGTTGGTGGCCCAGACACTACTCTTCCCCTGAACGAGCTGTGTCAGTGGTCATAACATTGGAGCAACCCTGGAAGCAGAGACTGGTACCTCCGCAACCATTTCTAAGTTAGCACAAAGAATGGGTGCACAGGATGACCTCCGGGAGTGTATGTCACCTAAGTGTGACAGTTTCAAAACACTGATTTGCATACTAGCATGCACATTGTCCTCACATGCGTCTGCACACTGTAGCAGGTGCCAGTCATGAAGCCAGTCCACCACTTCCTGCACAGATGGGGGGCATCATAGCCATGGATGGCCAAGATCATGATCATGGAGTAGCTGCACTTCCAAAGTGACATGAGTTGTGGAGGTGAGGATGGCCAGGTGAGGTCATCACTGGATCATGCCGGTTCTGACAGAGGCATGTCTGGCAATAGACTATGATCCTGATCATACAGCACACCACCATGTGTACAGGCTCAGGTATAAACTGTGAGACTCTAGGTAGAGACAGTAACCATTTGAAATGTCAGGACATGGAACTGACGAATCCTGAAATGTAAAGACTAAATGACCAAAACTTTGAACTTTCATATACTAAGTCTGAGATTTCCATTTCCTAGAACATTCCTTTTTCTCTGAGGTATGTTACCCTTGGAGGTGATATATATAAGTTCAGGAGGTATGGGGGTTTGCCTGCCTAGCAACAAAAAGAATGAGGTTTATTATTCAACTTTACATTTTCTTGGTGTTCTAAAACTCAGAAATCCAAGTCTCAGTATTTCAATAGGAAGCTCTCATTGATAAGGATGACAAACTGATTACTGTGCATGCCTTGGACCTGTCCAGCAGATCAACTGTAGTTCTGCAACTTGACTGTATCCCTGCATGCACACACAGAAACACACACACACACACACACACACACACACACACACACACACACACACACACACACACACACACACACACACACAATGCAGACCCATTGCTTTATACGCTCACACATCTATTGACAGTGGCCTCCCTGAACAGTTCATACATATAGTCATTACTACCTTGGCATGCCACACATTTCACTGTGAAAGACACTACACACTTGTGCTCCTTCTATTACAAATGATAATACCTGTGCCCTGTCCACTGTACTTTGTTATTTGGATTGCCTATATCTGATGAACAGTGTGACCAGTATTTGCATGTGTTAGTATAGACTGATGTTGGATTTACATGCATCACTTTTAGTGTAATGCATATTCTTTACAATGGGCTAGAGCTGTGGGAATTCACTGCCTGCTTGTTAGTGCCATAGCATACTGTGCCTGCCTGCACCCGGCATGATTCATCTCCTGCTCCTCCATTGACTCCTCATTAAATTTTTCCTCCTTCACAGAATAATTCCTTGCAGCTGACTCCTTCACTGACTCCTCATCTGGCTCTTCCTCCTTCACAGACTCATCCTCTGCTGCTGACTCCTCATCAAACTCTTCCTCCTTCACGGGCTCATCTCCTGCTGCTGACTCCTCCACTGACTCTTCATCAGGCTCAGTCCCCTGCTGAGGTGTCTGCTGTTTCTCCTGCAATTGGACACTCTGCTGTAACAGCCTCCTAAGTATAATGTTGTGTAACATTACACATACTAAAACAATTTTCATACAAATGGCAGGGTCATACTACAGGGAACCACCTGATGCATACAGGGAATGAAAGCATGCCTTCAGCAGTTAAAACACACCCACACTCTCTCTCTCACACACACACACACACACACACACACACACACACACACACACACACACACACACACACACACACACACACACACACACCATGACCCTAGTTTGCAATTGGGCATAGTTGTATATCTAGTCTGTTTCATTCTGTGGATTTCTAATGCATATGATCAGCCAGGGCTCCAGGCATACCCAGCATCACCACTAGCATGTCCTTGGGGGAGGTCACCCCTCACAAACCTTTGATAAAGGTCACACGAGTGACATATGTCAGAGTTGTGATAATTGCCTGAGTGGCCTTCTGACAAACTGCAAATGTTACCTGCAGACAACCTGCCAATTAACAGAATTATACCCCTTATAGTATGCATACTTTCTCCCCAGATCCCCACATGGGGCCTTTATTTAAATGTTTGTGCAGTCTGTAGCCCCCAGTGCCTCAGGGAAATGTGCTGTATCACAGAAATCCCGCATGGTGTTTGCTCTCTCATCTGTCATTTAGGGAAAGCATATATGCTCCCCGACATACTAAAGCTTGGCACTGAGAAACTGATGGAATATTATTGAGGCAGATGTCTCAGAATCTGCCACCATCTCCCCTTCTGGTCACTGAAAGGTCCCTACAGCTAATATACAGTGCATAAAGCAACACATAACCTTGATATCCACATGAGTAGGTAAGCCACTCCTCCTCCTGTCCTACAGATTAAGCCAACAAATGTCCACCAGGTCCTACTTGGTATCCCTATCCACACAGCACAGGTCTACAATGTCAGATTTGTGGAGACTGTGAAATGTTCAGCATTGTCAAATGATGTGACATCTCCCAGGGAAACAACACACATCTCTATGGCTCATAGTGGCAATAATAGCTTCTTGCATATACACATTAACTAAAGCTGTGACATCCTCCAACATATTCCCATGGTTAATTAATGCATGAACTCAGTTATTTAGCTGCAGTTATTACCATTGGTGTTAGAGCACTATGCTGCCCTTTTTATATGTTTCTGAATCCCTCCACAATCTTGATTTACCTCATTTGCATGAACAGCAACCCTCATTTTAATAGCAATGCACATTACTGTCCGTTTAGACGTTAATATATATATCACTGCCAGCTCTGCAGCTTGGCATTCACCACTTAAGGTTCATATGTCTCTGAGTCACACACATCCTGCAGGTGACCTCTCATTACGTAAAATTGCTTACCCCAATGTCTCTAAGGCAGCTGAATTCCAGAGTGTGACTTTTCTGATTTGCAGACGTCATTTTGAATGGAAGTTTCATATGTGGTATAAGAGAAGACAGAGCAAGAAGCAAACAAATGTCTGAAATGGATTTAATTTTGAGAAAAAAATGAGAATTTCTTTAGAGCAGCAGAGTTAACCAGTGTACAAATAAAACAACTTGCTGAAGATTTGGATGTGTGTAAAATTAAAATGAAGCAAAAGTCTATTGGTCATAGACAAAACACAACTGTAAAGTCAAGGCATAATTAGAAAAATATGAAAAACTGTATGGAACCAATCAGCAACACAAGTTTGTTAATACCGTTTGATACGAGGGCACTTACGTGACCAGACTCCATCTTGGTGTAGGTGTGTTTATTACCATGGCAAAAATCTTTGCCCAGCTCTTAACAGAGAATGCCATAAATGTGGTAGGCTAATAATTTTTCTTATGTAAGCAAATCTAGGAGGGAGAGTCAAAAACCTATTTTGCATGTATTTCATGCCAACTTGGTATCACTAGCAAAATATGTCCAATAACCAGATTGACCAGTTTAAGGTAAACAATGATTTATAAGTGCTGTAGGCTTGTGTTGGGATTGTGTGAACAATTTCAGCATTGAGCCTGGAAACTAAGACATGTGTTGCACGAATTATGAATTTATCACATTTCAGTTACGTGCTGCTACTGAATGTAATATTATTTCTGAGCTCATTCCTACACACGGCTTTAGAGATTGACTGTATGCTTCAAATGCTTCATTACTGACTTATTCTGGGATCAAACTGAAAACAATGGGACAAATTATTCTGTATTTTAGGTTCAAGAGTACAGCATAATTCTTCAAGTCATTTCAGCAACGTAATATAGTGGTAAGCTGCCACGTGAATTGATTAGCATGATTCAGTGAATTCACAGTGTACAAATGCAACTGAGTATACAGTGCAGTCAGAAGCACTGACCTGCATCATCACAAAGGCAGGGATTTATATAGTTACAAAGGTAATGATTCACATAGTTGCAAACACAGTGATTCGGATGGCAGATTCAGAAACGTCTGTCGCCCTAATATGGGCTACTACCACTAGCAGTAGCCCTGTCTGATTCAGAGATATCACAGTGACACTACATGGCCTGTAGGATCACTGCTGTGGGCCATTTCCTCAGCCAAGCTACATGCTAACAAGGAATGATGGGGGAGCTGCCTATGCTTATTACCCATGTGCTGTCCCTCATGAAATGCTTACAATAAGGCATTTACACAGCCAGACAATACAGATAATTGCTTGACTGCATGTGTTAGCACAACTGGCCCAGTTAAAAGTTCATATTCACCTATTACATCTAGTTGGCATAATGGTTAAGGTCTTCATCTCCCATGCACAAAGTACACAGTTTGTTCCTGACCATTTGGAGTTTGCATGTTGCCCCTGTGTTTCTTGGGGTTCTTCTGACCTCTGAAAACATGATGAGTGTTTCCATCTCAAACTCACAAATGAATAGAGCCGTGGGCAGCAGAACAGATTCTACATGGTGCCCTATAGGGGGAAGAGTTGTATAGACTGGCGGCTTTGGACATCTACTGTGGTGTGCAGTATCCTGAAGATAGAAGCACACGGATCAGAGACTGTGATCCGTGGCAGGGCTAGCTGCTCGACAGTTTAAAATATGGTTTTAGGTGATTTGGTGATGCATGGGTATTTGCCAGTAATAAGTAGGTTGAGGGCCTGGCCTACTGCCATGCTAATGGTGGGAGGGGTGTATGAGCCCTTACTGGGCAGTGTGTACCAGCCATACAGCCCAGCAACCCTGAGTCAATATGATACTGCCCGGCTGGTATCCAGTTGCCCAGCCTGGGTTACCTGGGATAGTTCTGTTGAGCGAAAGCTGGACATAAAACCAGTCAACCTGCCAAGCATAAACTAAGAATTGCTACACTCCATGTAGGTTTACTGACAGGACAGAGCTTGGAAGTGGATAACATGATGGTGTGGAGGAGGCTGGACATCCTATGTATCCAAGAGATAAAGACACTTGGCTTGGGATCCAGAGCCTACTACTTAGGATGAAGACAGGCTAGAAATGGTGCAGGAATTGTGATGAGAGAGCAGCTTCAAAAGACATTTAGGGATATCATCAGAATTAGTGACAGACTCATGGCAGTCAGACTCCAGTGTAATGATAAGGCAGTATTCATAATCTCAGCCTATGCCCCACAGCAGGGTTGTGATGAGGGAAAGAGTGCATTCAGAAAGCATTTGCAGGACCTACTAGATAAAGCAAGACAACATGAACTGGTGTTGATAATGAGTGACTTGAAAGCACATATCGGGACAGACAGAACATGATATGAGGACTGTCTGGGTCCACATGGGTGGGACAACAGTAGTAAAGAAGGAGAAGCTGTTCTAGACTTTTCTCTGGCAAATGGCTTGATAGTAGCCAACACATGATTCAGAAAGACAGACAATCATAAGATCTCATACAAGAGTGGCCAACATGCAACTCAGGTAGACTTCCTCCTAGTAAGGAAAGGGCACTAGGGTAGAACCAATGATTGCAAAGTCATCCCCAGTGAAACAGTTGGCCCACAGCATGAACCATTGGTTGCCACAGTCATCTGCAAACAGTGGTCAGAGAAGGCTCTAAGGTCAACAGAGACCAGGCTGAAGACCTGACCTGAAAGTAGACTGGAGAGAAAGTGCAACAGTTCAAGGAATTACTCAGTGCTCTATCTCCCCAAGAAGAGGAGGAAACAGGTGAAGTCGAAGAAGAATGTTAGCACCTCCAAACAGCATGCGTGACAGCTACAACACAAGTACATGGCCTAGCCATGTATGGATATAAGGTACTTAAGAAAGCTGGTGGTCGAATGCAGAAATCCAGGAAGTCATAAAAAGAAAGAAAGTGCAGATAAAAAGTGAGAGAAAGAAAAGACTGACCAGGCTAGGAAGGAATACTGGCTGGCTAGCAAAGAAGTTAAGAAAGGAGTTGCAATAGCAAAGAACAGGGTATCGGAGGCACTCTACCAGCTTTTGGAAAGTGACTCAGTAGGTGGCATGAAGAAATGATATCAGGTTGCAAGGCAAAGACAGAAAGATAAAGAAGATAGTCAGACACCCTTCATAAGGGATGCCAGCAACAACCTTCTCACAAATCCACAGGACAGCAGACGTAAATGGGAAGAGTACTTCCAGTAGCTTCTGAATGAAGAAATACCCACAGAAGTTGTACTGCCCCAGACACAGCCTACAATAAAAGAAGAACAGGAGGAGCCCACTTTAGAAGACGTAAGAACAGCACTAAGAAAAATGAAGCCAGGGAAAGTAGCAGGTTCAGATGAGGTCACAGCAGATATGATAAAAATGCTGGGTGAGATAGGGGAGAAATGACTCTTGAGAGTCCTCACAGCAGTGTGGAGAGAAAGACGTATCCCAGATGATTGGAGAATAAGCACAGTCTTGCCAGTGTATAAGAACAAAGTGGTAATTCGCAACTTTGGGCAGTTCGGTGGCATCAAGCTCCTGTCACATTGCATGAAAGTTCTGGAGAGGGTGGTTGATAAATGGATATGCAGAGTAGTAGAAAATAAGATGGGAGATGAGCAGTTTGGATTCAGATCTGGGTGTGGCAAAAGAAACCCAATGTTTGCAATGAGAACGATAGTTGAAAATAAGCTAGAAATGAAGAAATAGTCCAACTGAGCATTCCTAGACATGGAGAAAGCATATGACAAGGTCCCAAGAAAGCTGATTTGGGTAGTCCTGCAGTGGTTCAAAGTCCCAGAAACATTGGTAGAATTAGAGCAGACTATGTACAAGGCCCCAATGACTCAAGTACGAACAGTATTCGGTCTCATAGAGGGGTTCCTAGTGGTAATAGCTCTGCACCAGGGTTCATTTCTGAGCCCACTACTGTTCATACTCATGATGGACTGTCTTAGCAAACATATTGGAGGGGACAGATCAACAAAATTACTGTATGCAGATGATGTGGCATTACAGGCAGACTCTGAGCAAGAACTTCAGCAAAGGATATAGGAATGGAATGCAAAACTGAAGGTACATGGAATGAAACTTTGAACAGATATGACAGTTGTAATGGGGTAAATCAGAGGAAGCTGTGAATTGAGATAGAAGAGAAGATAGAGAAACAGGTTAATATATTCAAGTATCTGGGAAGGGTGATTGAAGAGAAGGGAAGTCTGAATGCAGAGGCCAAAGCTATAATCACAGGGCTGCAGCCAACTGGCATAGAGGGTCAGGTGTAGTGCATAACAGAAGAATACCAAAGAAGCTGAAAAGTAAGGTGTACAAAACAGTTGTGAAACCAGTACTACTGTATGGTATAGCAATAAGGGCAATAAAGGCAGAGCAGATAAGGAAGCTAGAGGTGATGGAAATGAAGTTCCTGAGAAGAGTGTTAGGAATCACACTGTGGGACAAATAAAGAAATAAGGGCATAAGAGCAGAAACCAAAGTAGCTCAGATTGCAGAAAAGATCAATGAGAACAAATTATGGTAGTTTGGGCACAAGTGCATAAAACCAGAAGACAATCTGGTGAAGAAAATTTGGGACAGACAAGAAGAAGGTAGAAGGAAGAGGGCAACTAGCAAGCAGTTGGATGGATTGTTTGAGAGAAGATCTGCAACAGTCAGGCATGAGGTCGAAGAAGGCAAGATTGTGGTATTGAATCGAGAGAGATGGTGACAGTTAACATGACCCCCTGACCCCATGTAGAAAATGGGAAAAAGGGGGCTGATGATTATGATGATGATTTTCCCATTCATTTCAGTGGGTGAAATGATGTTAGAGGTAAGTGCCAGGTAATTTAGCAGACTGGTAGTGGTGGGGGATCTCTGTGTTTCTGCATGTGTGGGGAGGGGGGCTGCATGTATGAGAATATGCAGACAAATGAGTGCTCTCAGATGAGTGTGTGTGTGACTGTGAGTCTGCCTGGGTGGTCACAGTAAGGAGGTTAGTTAGGGTATAGGTTGGGGTGTGTGGGCTAATGTGTGTGTCTGTGACTTGGGTGGAGGATTCTGTATGTCTGTTTGGCAAGTAGGGTAGAGGACTAAAGCTCTGACCTGTTATTAAGCTGTTTCCTGTGCCAAGGGTACATAGTTTGAATCTTTCCACCTTCATTTGCCTACTGTGTGCTTTGAGAAAGTCACTTAACCAGACAGCGCTTTGGAGCAATTGGGAATTTGGCCTCATCTCCTTTTTTTTTTTTTTCCAAAATCTCTTTATTTCAATTTTCTTTTTTCAAATAATAACAATATGGTAACTCAAAAACACAAATAAACAATACAAATACCTATCTAAAAAAAACAGACAACAATCTCGTTCCGATAAAATTATATATATATATATATATATATATATATATATATATATATATATATATATATATATATATACACAATATATACACAAGAAGTCACTACATCGTCAAGTAAAGTATGAGAATTCTTATGTTCATTTGGTCTCATAAGGGATAGTTAGAATGGGGATAGTCTATATATAAAGTAAAAATAGAAATGTAACCATTTATTTGTATGTTAAGGGAAAATATCTAGTTATACATATACTAAGAAAAGGGAGAAGATGCAAGAAAGACTGGTTATACTACATTCATTTCTTATTTAAAGGTTAGCTTTTCATGAAAATTTGTAGGCAAATTTTATTTGTCAAGAATTATATGTAGCAAGTAACCCCAATATTTTTGGTAATAGCGTTTGTTTTTTGTTTCTGAATAAATTAATTTGTGAGATGAGATATATTTGATAGCAAGATTGCTAATATTTTCCCATGTAATTGGTGACATGACATTCCAATTCTTTGTAATAAAGAATTTAATAGCACACATCGTAATAACGACATGTTTTAATATTTTTGGGAGTTGATTGATATTAATGTACAATATAGCTGTCTCCCAAGTAAGGGTTGATTTTTCATATCCCATCTTCTCTAATCTTACTCTCAAGGAACCTCATAAGTTGTGTAATTTAGTACAATTCCACATGACATGTAAAATATCAGCTGTTTGATCCGGACAATGGGGACATATAGGCGAAAAGTTATGATTTAATTTATTTAATTTAGATAAGGTATAATATAGATTGTTATTTACCATAATTTGTGTATATAACAGCTTCTTGAAAGGAATGAATTTGATTGTATTTTCAATGGCTAGTTTCTTATTTTCTTCAGTCAGTGATTCATTTTTCGTTTGCCAATAGTTTGAAAATAATAAAGAATTCTGATGTTTTGCACTCATTACAATTCCTAGAAATTGTTTTCCCTTTAATCGCAAGATTTTCAAGTATTAATTTAACTAAATCTATGTTCTGTAAGTCAGTGTGTATTTGTGAGAATTTAGCATTTATAAGATGATGAAGTTGATTAAGGATAATACTATATTTCATAGGAAGTTTGAGTTCAAGTCTCATTTGCCCCGTGTTAGAGTCTTTCCATTGGTATATATCCCATATTGTGTAGTCTTTTATCAGGGGGGTAGTTTGTTGGATTCACTGGTTTATTATTTATTAGTAAATTAGGATTTAGGTGTAACGGTTGTATAAGGGCAAAAGCGTCAGCTAATTGCAATGATTTAAATAGTTTCTGGGTTGTAAGAATCATGTTTTTAATTAGTGGGTGTAAATTCTTCATGTATATGCTAGCTTGGTTTAAATTCAAGAATGGTAAGGATTTGATATTACAGCCAAGGGATTTCAACTGTTCATACCAGATTTTAGTCCACTGGGGTGTCCAAGTATTTATATATGAGTCATAGTTTATTATTTGTATTAGTCTGTATACAGCAATTATACTATAGTAAAGCTTAAAATCAGGTAACCCCAATCCCCCCTTAACTTTGCCGAGTACAAGTTTTGCATATTTAATTCTGGTAGATTTCGGATAACATAAGAATCTTGATATAGCTTTCTCCATGGCAAGGAAGAAGTTTTGGGGAATATTTGAAAAGGTAGCATTTAATTGAAAGAGTATTCTTGGTAGAAAATTCATCTTGACATCAATAGCTTTTGACAGTAGAGACATATTAATGTTCTTCCATCTATCCATATCGTTTTGAATACTAGTCCATGTAGTTAGTAGGTTATTGTTTATAATGTCTTTGAAGTCTGAAGTAAATATTATTCCTAGATATTTTATCTGGTAGTTTATTTTGATCTCACTCATAGGTAAGTACAATTATTTATGCCCTATAGGATTGAGGGGAAATATGTGTGACTTGTTTAAATTTAAATTATAATTTGAAACTGCCGACAACTCATCAATAACTTTAAGTATTTTTGGGAGGTCAGTAGTGGGGGGTTGGAAGTATATATTTAAGTCATCAGCAAAGTCCGAGTATATAAGATTTGTATTGTGGATTCGGAGAATATGCTGAAAGGTTTTTTTTTTTGTGAAATAAACAGAAGGAGGGGTTCTAGATAGAGATTAAATAGGTATGGCGAAAGAGGACATCCTTGTCTTGTACCATTGGATAAGAGTATAGGGTTAGTTATAAGTTTATTTACCTGTATAGTGGTAGAAGCTTTCTGATACAGAACCTGGATCATTTTAATGAATTCTCGAGGAAAACCATGTAAAGGCAGTATATTAAAGAGAAAGTGTAAGTTTACTCTATCAAAAGCTTTAGTTGCATCGACTGTAAGGGCATATCTGGGGCATTTATCCATATTAAGTAGTCTTACAATGGTATCTAAAAGGAGGGTATTGTCACTTGTTTGCCTGTTTGTCATAAAGCCCATTTGGTGTTGGGAAATAATAAAGGGGAGTATATTCTTAAGTCTATTTGCTATAACATGGGCTAATATCTTAAGATCAGTGTTTATGAGGGCTATTGGTCTATAATTTGCTGGATCTGTTGGGTCAGAATGTGGTTTAGGAATCAACACTGTCTTGGAGTTATTTAAGTATTTGTCTGTTATACCATATTGTATTATATAGTTGAAAACCTTTAATAACACTTTGGAGATAGGTTCCATGAATAGCTTATAAAATTCCGATGTGTATCCATCAGGCCCAGGGGATTTACCTAATTTTAGTTTGTTTATTGCAGCTTTTATCTCTTTTAAATGTAACGGTGATTTTAAGAGTTTCATTTGATCTTCTGTAATTTGTGGAAAGTTTATATTATGTATAAAATCCTCAAAGCTGTCTGTAGATGATGATAAGGGTATATTGTATAATTTCTTATAAATATCTTCAAAAGTGTCCACTATATCTTGATCTTTATATTTCACCTGTCCTTCATATTTTATTTCTTTGATCCTAGGAGGTCCACTTTTTATGTTAATTAGAATAGCTAGGAATTTTGATGGTGTTTGAGCCCATTCTGAATATTGATATATTGACCTTAATTCTAAGAAGGAAATATTTTCTAAATAGTGTTTGTGTAATTGTTTTTGCCAATTAATTATTTTTTTCTTCAAGTTCTTTAGAATATTTTTCCTGAAGTTCTAGTTCAGCAGTGTTTATTTGACACTCTAGTTCATTCTTAAGATTGTTATACTTTTTTTGAGCCATGCATATTTTTGAATAATAATACCCCTGATGACCGCCTTGGTAGCCACCCATTGTATGTCATAAGGGATTTGATCAGATATAAAATCATTTTGAAATTGGGCTAGCACATTCTGAATTTCTTGTGTAGTTTCTTGGTTTTGTATAATTTTAGGATTTAATGTCCAGGTATTGAAATAGGAAATATTTTGTTTATGAGCTTGAAAGTTTATTAAAAGTCTAATTTTGGAATGATCTGAAAGAGTTCTAGGTGATACAGCATAATTTAATTTGTTAGAAAGGAAAGCAAGGGAAATTAGAAAAGCATCTATCCTGGCCCAAGTTTTATGAGTGGCTGAAAGGCCTCATCTCCTTAATGGTCTCTTGGAGTGCATGCCTAATCTCTACCAATGAATCTGATTGTGTTTTTTTTTGGGGGGGGGGGGCTGTCATACCTCTAAACTCTCTTAGACTAATGAGTAATCCTGCAAAATTAGGGTAGCACTAGACACCAGGGATATTGAAACGCAGATAAAAAAGTTAATAGAACCACAATTTTGCAGCATGAAAGACATATTGGTAGGGCAGGAGTAGACACCAGGGATATTCTTAAAATATTACCTGAATGAAGCATGAAAAGTTAACAGAATAACAGCTTGGATGTATGGACAGGGAGCAAAACTAGACACCAGGGATATTCTCAAAATATTACCTAACTCCTCTTACAAAGTTAATAGCACAACCATTTTGTAGTACAAAAGATGTATCAGGGGGCATTTATAGATGCCTGAGACACTCATTAAACATTACATTAACTCCTTAGACAGCCAGAACTTTAATCCTTCTTCACTACATACCAGGGGTATTCTTTAAATGGTACCCTATGTCAAAAAAAGCAGGGAGAAAGCTTTGAACCCCATACCATTGGCAGAGGAAACACTTCAGTCCTCTATGGTATAGAGCAGATTTGTAATACAAAGTATTTTCTAAAGAATAATAAATATAAAACTCTAATGTTTAGTTTTGTTGACTGACTGTAACAGTCTGGAGTTATGAGCAACAGGGTATAAGGCAAAATCAGGTTCATTGTGCAAAATCAAAGACAGTTAAAAGGGATGGATGGTTGGTTGGGAGACGCTGCCATATCTCTCAGTGGCCATGCTCAAGTCTCCCAAACAAAGATAGGAGGAATACTAAATGAGAACAGGGACATTTTTAAAATATTAGTCATCCAAGTCACTTAAAAAGTTAATAGAGCAACAGGTGGAGCATTATGACTCATTTTTTGGACAATGAGAAGAATGAAACTGTAATGTCTGTCATTATTCATTAACTGTAACGTCTGTCGTTATTCATTAACTGTAATCCTCTCATTATTCATTAACTGTAATGTCTGTCATTATTCATTAACTGTAATCATCTCATTATTCATTAACTGTAATGTCTGTCATTATTCATTAACTGTAATCATCTCATTATTCATTAACTGTAATGTCTGTCATTATTCATTAACTGTAATCCTCTCATTATTCATTAACTGTAATGTCTGTCATTATTCATTAACTGTAATCATCTCATTATTCATTAACTGTAATAATTTCATTATTCATTAACTGTAATGTCTGTCATTATTCATTAACTGTAATCATCTCATTATTCATTAACTGTAATGTCTGTCATTATTCATTAACTGTAATCATTTCATTATTCATTAACTGTAACCTCTCATTATTCATTAAGTGTAATGTCTGTCATTATTCATTAACTTTAATCATCTCATTATTCATTAACTGTAATAATTTCATTATTCATTAACTGTAATGTCTGTCATTATTCATTAACTGTAATCATCTCATTATTCATTAACTGTAATAATTTCATTATTCATTAACTGTAATGTCTGTCATTATTCATTAACTGTAATCATCTCAGTATTCATTAACTGTAATGTCTGTCATTATTCTTTAACTGTAATCATCTCATTATTCATTAACTGTAATGTCTGTCATTATTCATTAACTGTAATCATCTCATTATTCATTAACTGTAATCCTCTCATTATTCATTAACTGTAATGTCTGTCATTATTCATTAACTGTAATCATCTCATTATTCATTAACTGTAATAATTTCATTATTCATTAACTGTAATGTCTGTCATTATTCATTAACTGTAATCATCTCATTATTCATTAACTGTAATAATTTCATTATTCATTAACTGTAATGTCTGTCATTATTCATTAACTGTAATGTCTGTCATTATTCATTAACTGTAATCATCTCATTATTCATTAACTGTAATGTCTGTCATTATTCATTAACTGTAATCATCTCATTATTCATTAACTGTAATAATTTCATTATTCATTAACTGTAATGTCTGTCATTATTCATTAACTGTAATCATCTCATTATTCATTAACTGTAATAATTTCATTATTCATTAACTGTAATGTCTGTCATTATTCATTAACTGCAATCATCTCATTATTCATTAACTGTAATAATTTCATTATTCATTAACTGTAATGTCTGTCATTATTCATTAACTGTAATGTGTGTCATTATTCATTAACTGTAATTATCTCATTATTCATTAACTGTAATGTCTGTCATTATTCATTAACTGTAATCATCTCATTATTCTTTAACTGTAATGTCTGTCATTATTCATTAACTGTAATCATCTCATTATTCATTAACTGTAATCATCTCATTATTCTTTAACTGTAATCATTTCATTATTCATTAATTGTAATGTGTGTGTCATTATTCATTAACTGTAATCATTTCATTATTCATTGTAATGTCTGTCATTATTCATTAACTGTAATAATTTCATTATTCATTAACTGTAATGTCTGTCATTATTCATTAACTGTAATCAGCTCATTATTCATTAACTGTAATCATCTCATTATTCTTTAACTGTAATGTATGTCATTATTCATTAACTGTAATGTCTGTCATTATTCATTAACTGTAATGTCTGTCATTATTCATTAACTGTAATCATCTCAGTATTCTTTAACTGTAATGTATGTCATTATTCATTAACTGTAATCATCTCATTATTCATTTTAACTGTAATCATCTCATTATTTATTAACTGTAATCATCTCATTATTCATTAACTGTAATGACTGTCATTATTCATTAACTGTAATCCTCTCATTATTCATTAACTGTAATGTCTGTCATTATTCATTAACTGCAATCATCTCATTATTTTTTAACTGTAATGTCTGTCATTATTCATTAACTGTAATCATCTCATTATTCATTAACTGTAATCATCTCATTATTCATTAACTGTAATCATTTCATTATTCATTAACTGTAATGTCTGTCATTATTCATTAACTGTAATCATCTCAGTATTCATTAACTGTAATGTCTGTCATTATTCATTAACTGTAATCATCTCATTATTCATTAACTGTAATAATTTAATTATTCATTAACTGTAATGTCTGTCATTATTCATTAACTGTAATCATCTCATTATTCATTAACTGTAATCATCTCATTATTCTTTAACTGTAATGTCTGTCATTATTCATTAACTGTAATTATCTCATTATTTATTAACTGTAATGTCTGTCATTATTCATTAACTGTAATCCTCTCATTATTCATTAACTGTAATCATCTCATTATTCATTAACTGTAATCATCTCATTATTCTTTAACTGTAATGTCTGTCATTATTCATTAACTGTAATGTCTGTCATTATTCATTAACTGTAATCATCTCATTATTATTTAACTGTAATCATTTCATTATTCATTAACTGTAATGTCTGTCATTATTCATTAACTGTAATCATCTTTTTATTCATTAACTGTAATCATCTCATTATTCATTAACTGTAATAATTTCATTATTTATTAACTGTAATGTCTGTCATTATTCATTAACTGCAATCATCTCATTATTCTTTAACTGTAATGTCTGTCATTATTCATTAACTGTAATCATCTCATTATTCATTAACTGTAATGTGTGTCATTATTCATTAACTGTAATCATCTCATTATTCCTTAACTGTAATGTCTGTCATTATTCATTAACTGTAATCATCTCATTATTCATTAACTGCAATCATCTCATTATTCTTTAACTGTAATGTCTGTCATTATTCATTAACTGTAATCATCTCATTATTCATTAACTGTAATGTGTGTCATTATTCATTAACTGTAATGTCTTTCATTATTCATTAACTGTAATCATCTCATTATTCATTAACTGCAATCATCTCATTATTCTTTAACTGTAATGTCTGTTATTATTCATTAACTGTAATGTCTGTCATTATTCATTAACTGTAATCATCTCATTATTATTTAACTGTAATCATTTCATTATTCATTAACTGTAATGTCTGTCATTATTCATTAACTGTAATCATCTCATTATTCATTAACTGTAATCCTCTCATTATTCATTAACTGTAATGTCTGTCATTATTCATTAACTGTAATCATCTCATTATTCTTTAACTGTAATGTGCGTCATTATTCATTAACTGTAGTCATCTCATTATTCATTAACTGTAATCACCTCATTATTCATTAACTGTAATTATCTCATTATTCATTAACTGTAATGTGTGTCATTATTCATTAACTGTTATCCTCTCATTATTCATTAACTGTAATGTCTGTCATTATTCATTAACTGTAATCATCTCATTATTTTTTAACTGTAATGTGTGTCATTATTCATTAACTCTAATCATCTCATTATTCATTAACTGTAATCATCTCATTATTCATTAACTGTAATTATCTCATTTTCATTAACTGTAATGTGTGTCATTATTCATTAACTGTAATCATCTCATTATTCAGTAAATGTAATCATCTCATTATTCATTAACTGTAATTATCTCATTATTCATTAACTGTAATGTCTGTCATTATTCATTAACTGTAATCATCTCATTATTCATTAACTGTAAGTCTGTCATTATTCATTAACTGTAATCATCTCATTATTCTTTAACTGTAATCATTTCATTATTCATTAACTGTAATGTCTGTCATTATTCATTAACTGTAATCATCTCATTATTCTTTAACTGTAATCATTTCATTATTCATTAACTGTAATGTCTGTCATTATTCATTAACTGTAATCATCTCATTATTCATTAACTGTAATCCTCTCATTATTCATTAACTGTAATGTCTGTCATTATTCATTAACTGTAATCATCTCATTATTTTTTAACTGTAATGTGTGTCATTATTCATTAACTGTAATCATCTCATTATTCATTAACTGTAATCATCTCATTATTCATTAACTGTAATTATCTCATTATTCATTAACTGTAATGTGTGTCATTATTCATTAACTGTAATCATCTCATTATTCATTAAATGTAATCATCTCATTATTCATTAACTGTAATTATCTCATTATTCATTAACTGTAATGTCTGTCATTATACATTAACTGTAATCAACTCATTATTATTTAACTGTAATCATTTAATTATTCATTAACTGTAATGTCTGTCATTATTCATTAACTGTAATCATCTCATTATTCATTAACTGTAAGTCTGTCATTATTCATTAACTGTAATCATCTCATTATTCTTTAACTGTAATCATTTCATTATTCATTAGCTGTAATGTCTGTCATTATTCATTAACTGTAATCATCTCATTATTCTTTAACTGTAATCATTTCATTATTCATTAACTGTAATGTCTGTCATTATTCATTAACTGTAATCATCTCATTATTCATTAACTGTAATCCTCTCATTATTCATTAACTGTAATGTCTGTCATTATTCATTAACTGTAATCATCTCATTATTTTTTAACTGTAATGTGTGTCATTATTCATTAACTGTAATCATCTCATTATTCATTAACTGTAATCATCTCATTATTCATTAACTGTAATTATCTCATTATTCCTTAACTGTAATGTGTGTCATTATTCATTAACTGTAATCATCTCATTATTCATTAAATGTAATCATCTCATTATTCATTAACTGTAATTATCTCATTATTCATTAACTGTAATGTCTGTCATTATACATTAACTGTAATCAACTCATTATTCTTTAACTGTAATCATTTCATTATTCATTAACTGTAATGTCTGTCATTATTCATTAACTGTAATCATCTTTTTATTCATTAACTGTAATCATCTCATTATTCATTAACTGTAATAATTTCATTATTCATTAACTGTAATCATCTCATTATTCTTTAACTGTAATGTCTGTCATTATTCATTAACTGTAATCATCTCATTATTCATTAACTGTAATCATCTCATTATTCTTTAACTGTAATGTCTGTCATTATTCATTAACTGTAATGTCTGTCATTATTCAGTAACTGTAATCATCTCATTATTCATTAACCGTAATCATCTCATTCTTCTTTAACTGTAATGTCTGTCATTATTCCTTAACTGTAATGTCTGTCATTATTCATTAACTGTAATCATCTCATTATTTTTTAACTGTAATCATTTCATTATTCATTAACTGTAATGTCTGTCATTATTCATTAACTGTAATCATCTCATTATTCATTAACTGTAATGTCTGTCATTATTCATTAACTGTAATCATCTCATTATTCTTTAACTGTAATCATTTCATTATTCATTAACTGTAATGTCTGTCATTATTCATTAACTGTAATCATCTCATTATTCTTTAACTGTAATCATTTCATTATTCATTAACTGTAATGTCTGTCATTATTCATTAACTGTAATCATCTCATTATTCATTAACTGTAATGTCTGTCATTATTCATTAACTGTAATCATCTCATTATTCTTTAACTGTAATGTGTGTCATTATTCATTAACTGTAATCATCTCATTATTCATTAACTGTAATCATCTCATTATTCATTAACTGTAATTATCTCATTATTCATTAACTGTAATTTGTGTCATTATTCATTAACTGTAATCCTCTCATTATTCATTAACTGTAATGTCTGTCATTATTCATTAACTGTAATGTCTGTCATTATTCATTAACTGTAATCATCTCATTATTCTTTAACTGTAATGTGTGTCATTATTCATTAACTGTAATCATCTCATTATTCATTAACTGTAATCATCTGATTATTCATTAACTGTAATTATCTCATTATTCATTAACTGTAATGTGTGTCATTATTCATTAACTGTAATCCTCTCATTATTCATTAACTGTAATGTCTGTCATTATTCATTAACTGTAATGTCTGTAATTATTCATTAACTGTAATCATCTCATTATTCATTAACTGTAATCATCTCATTATTCATTAACTGTAATGCGTGTCATTATTCATTAACTGTAATCATCTCATTATTCATTAACTGTAATGTCTGTCATTATTCATTAATTGTAATGTCTGTCTTTATTCATTAACTGTAATCATCAGTGATTTATGAGGGGGGAGAGGAAAAAATAAGAGGCTACATCAGGGTCACTCTGTAAACTCAGGGACATGTAAGAGGGATGGTGGTATGTGTGTGTGCATGTGTGTGTGTGTGTGTGTGTGTGTGTGTGTGTGTGTGTGTGTGTGTGTGTGTGTGCATGTGTGTGTGTGCATGTGTGTGTGTGTGTGTGTGTGTGTGTGTGTGTGTGTGTGTGTGTGTGTGTGTGTGTGTGTGTGTGTGTGTGTGTGTGTGTGCATGTGTGTGGAAGAATGAATGAGGGAATGCCTGTGCCAACATAATACATGGGCTGCTAGAGGTGATTAGCACAGGAACATGTTAATTAGCACTACCAGTAACATTATTCAATTCAGAGACATACAAATTAGCTAATAATGTGTGCGTGTGTGTGCGTGTGTGTGTGTGCATGTTTAAATGTGTGCATGTGTGTGGAAGAATGAATGAGGGAATGCCTGTGCCAACATAATACATGGGCTGCTAGAGGTGATTAGCACAGGAACATGTTAATTAGCACTACCAGTAACATTATTCAATTCAGAGACATACAAATTAGCTAATAATGTGGGATTTCCTCATTGCACTAACATCACATTTTCTGCGATCATAGAAACTGTCCATTCTGGCAGCAGGTCTTTGAGCCTTTGTTTTTTTTTTTTTTTAATCTTAGGGACACAGTCACAAATCCAATGGTTAACACATCTGTAGAGTCAACAGCAGATATTACTAACTTTAACTTTAGACCTATAGCAATCTTTCTTATCCCACTTCTCAAAAATACTTGAAAAATGTATTTAAAAACTTTTGCTAAACTATCTCCTGCAGGAAGAACTCCTATCCCCCACAAAACATGGCTTCCATCCTTCCCATAGTACTAATACTGCACTTCTAACCTATATAGATACTGCCAATAAAGCTACAGATAATGGCAAACTACTGTCCTTATTTCTAGACGTCTCTAAAGCCTTCAGCACAGTTTGTCACAGCAAACTTCTACTTCAAAGGTCCTCATTAGGTCTCTGTCTTAGCCCAACCTTCTATGGTTCAGAAGCTACCTATCCATTAGGTATCATTCAGTAAAATGGCACTCCACCCTCTCTCCATAACTCAGTCACCACTGGTGTACTAGAAGGCTCTATCCTTGGTCCACTCCTCTTTAACATTCTGACCAACACCCTCCACATATCCACACAACAGGCCTCACTAAGACAGTACACAAAAGACTCTGCACTCATATGCATATTTGACAACATAGCACACCTTCAAAAAATGACTTTGGAAGCTTTAACAGCCACTAAATCATGGCTTTGAAACTCCCCACTCATGTTTAACCCTAAAAAAAACTAAACTACTACTTTTTCCCCAAATTCCTCTCTCATAAAAAATAAAATTTAAAATCCTCTCTCTTGATAGTATAACTATTGAAGTCACTTCTCATCGCAAATTATTAGGGATGATAGTGGATAATAATTTTAAATTTGACCTGCATATACAAAATTGCCACTACTTATCTCCTCCCCACAATTCTTTAGGCGGCTCCTACCCTTACTAACCTCCCGGCATCACAAAAATCAAAACTTGGTCAAAGCTATAGCAAAGTTGCTAAATTTGCAGCAAATAACCCTCTAAGAACTCACCACTGTATAGCACTAAGAATCCTAAATTGATCAGAACTACCCTATCAACCAACAGATACACACCTTCTTACCAGGTATAAAATTATACAGCATCTATCTGCTTGTCCAGCACTAAATAACATTCTACACAACTGTGTTCCTAGTCAGTCTTTATGATCCATTGACCAAAATTCCTCTGTCCACAAACCTATCAAATTTGCTGGGCATTGTCTGTACTTGTATAACAAATAAATAAAATATGAATCCAGGCCACGGATATAGGTAAAATGATCTTTATAAATCCACAGATGAGCGATTTCATCTGACAACAAGACTTCATCAGATTCCTGGTAATACTAACATCCAAAAACATGATGTTATTAAGGTCATAGTTGACAGCAAACTCAATAACCCATTTATTCTCATTGAGATAGTTGACAAACCACATACCACAGAATTTTTAAGGGTTATTTCTGATACACAATTGGAACCAGGTTGGTTTATGTGCACACTTGATGTTAAAGCTCTATACATGAATATCATTCATTGGGCTGGCATTGATGCACTTGAATATTGGTTAACACTATCAGAAATATATCCACCTGGTTTCAACACTTTTCTTATCATTCTTTGTGAACATACCCTTACCAAGAATGTCTTTTTTTATCAAGATGAGTGCTATCTTCAAAATAAGGGCACTGCTATGGGGGCTTCTTTTGCCCCCATTTATGCCAATTTATTTATGGCTTATTTTGAGGAACATATAATCTACGATCATTCTCACAACCTTTACCTTGATGAAATAGACATCTGGAGGAGATATTTGGATGACTGCTGGATGGTGTGGAGGTCTGATGTTGAATACCTACATGAGTCTGTCAACTATCTCAACGAGAATAAATGGGGTATTGAGTTTGCAGTCAACTATGACCTTAATAACATCGTGTTTTTGGATGTCAGTATTACCAGTAACATTGACCATACTTTGTCCACCATGGTACATCGCAAATTCCCCCAATACAATTCACTCCTCCACGCCTCCAGCTTTCATCCTCCTCACATTTGTCGTAACATCCCAAAATCCCAATTTATATGTGGTAAACGCATCTGTTCTGATGAACAGACTTGCAGTCTTTACAACATGATCTTATCACCAGATTCAAGGATAGGGGATATGATACTGGTTCCATATATAATGCTGCACGCCATGTTGATGGCTTAGAGAGGTCAAACTTGCTACAATATAAGCACAAAAATTCTACTGATGAGTCAATCAATCGTTTTTTTTGACTACGTATGGCCGCAACACTAATTCACTAATTCATAGTGTTGATCATCATTGGAATATTTTGTTGTCTGACTCTACATTATCTACAATTTTACCATCCAGTTGCCCTTTCACTTACAAGAAAGGCAGAAACTTGGGGTCTCTCTTTAACCACTATAAACATTTTTTACCATCTAAATTGCCCTTATCACAAACCACCTTTTTAGATGACAGATTAATTGGTTGTTTCCCTTGTGGACATTGTTCCTTCTGTACCAGACTCATCAAATCCACCTCTTTCAGCATTAAAAACACTAGTCAGGCTTTTGGTATAGTTTTTTTTTCCAATTGCTAATCTGATTGTGTTGTGTATCTTGTTACATGTCACTGTTCATCCTTTTACGTGGGCAAACTTCCCATCCGGTTAAATTTAGAATGGGTGAACACTTTAGTGAGATCAGACACCACAAACCAACCAATGCACTTTACAAACATACTTTGGTACATCCAAGTGCGTCATTTAATTTCATTATTATTGATAAAATCACTGCACATAGATCAAACAAAATGGGCTGGCATGATATACTGAATAGGAAAGAAAAAATTGGATCATCAAACTAGGTGGTTTATTTCCCCCTGGTCTTAACGAGCCCTTATGATTATTTATCATGTGACTCTGTGTGTATTATATAAATGAGTATTGCATTTATTTCCTTTATACTGATGAAGGAATTGTTAATTTGGCTGAAACCGGTTTGATTTATACTCATTTTTATATGTAGTTTATACTACATTTGATTTACATTTATTCTGCATATGTAGTTTATACTACATTCAAATAAAGGATCCTTGGTGCTACAGCTGATGGATTTACTGTGTTTTGGAATCTGTTTGTATTGAGTCCTTGCAGCTGCCATACTTGCAGAGGCAGTTTTTTTGATTTGACACAATGCACCACTCAGGCATTGTTAATAAACTCAAGAAGTTAGGTACAAGCCCATATGTCACCCGATGGATAGCCAAATGGCTCACAGACAGGATTCAGGAAGTTAAAATTGGGGAGTCCACCTCTAAAAGAAGCCACTCACAAGTGAAGTCCTTGGACCACTCCTTTTTGGCATTTATTTCTCTGACATCAAGGCCAATGTCAATGGTCTCTGGCTGACTAAATTTCCAGATGATTGCAAATTAGGAGCTGTCATTGAATCTCACATTGACACAAATGTTCTCCAGGAGGGACTGACACAAACAAACAAACCGTGTCAGAGCCATGGACTAAAACTAAATGCCAAGAAATGCATAATAGTATCCTTTGGGAAGTCATCCATCCCCAGTAACTATCATATTAACAATACACTCCTTAGAGTTGACTCAGTAGTCAGGGACTTAGGAACACACACAGATAATAATCTAGCCTTTGACCATCATGTGTCTACAGTGGTGAGGAAATCATTCTATGTTATGCAACTAATAAACAAAGGTATGCCATCTAAGTCCAAGGAAATCATTGTTCCACTGTATTCAGCATTCATCAGACCTATCATTGAATACAATGCCCCCTTTGGTATGTGCATAACCAGGCATATCCAACAATTGGAATGTCCACAGAGGTTCCTCACTAAAAGAATACAGAGCGTAAGTAAAATGTCCAATTCAGACTGCCTCAAGGCCCTATCCCTGTATTCTGTCTCCTACAGGCTTTTGAGGGGAGATCTATGCCAGGCATACAGGACATTGTCAGACCCCAATCTGACAGACCTTCAGAATATCCATGAAACAAACAGTACCAGAGTATCCCTTTCTAAAGACTTAAAACTTGCCTGTGATATAAATAGGACCTGCTGGAGAGATAGGTATGTATCCCAGAGACTACCATGTCTCTGGAACATGCTTCCCATCCATATGAAGCAGAGTTCCTCCCTAACCCAATTCAAGTGCAACTTGGACAATTGAATGGAAAACAGGAAATACATCCCTGGTTTGGCACCTATGTCTCTAATGGACACAGGTAACTTGTAAATGGTTCATCTCCCAGGCCCATGCTTACACTTATCAAGGGTATCGGAACTTGTCAGAGAATTGGGATGCATGGCTTGGCTTAAAAAGGCCCTTGTGGTCATTAGCCTAGTAAACATCTATGAACCTATGAACCCATGAACAATAGGCACCAACCTAGTTGGACTTTCCTGGTAATCAAGTGTCAATCAATCAATCAATAAATAAATAAATATCTGCAGAGCCATATATTCACTTGTTCATGGAGGCAATGATTTGTAGCATTATGGAGAGAGTAAACTAAAGGCTTATCAACAGGATACAGTGCACAACTCAAAAACTGAATACAAATTTTTCAGCTGACTTTCTGGAGTAATACAGTGTCCTGTTCACTTGACTGTGTTGTACACCATGATAGTACCAAATACAGATAGGCCCAGAGGTTCCAGCTGTTATCCATAACCAAGGAAAGTACCAGTAGTACTCAAACCAAAAAAAATAATCAGAGGTAACACCTGTTATCCATACACCACTGTCACTCCTCAATCTGCATTAAGTCACAGACAATTTTATAACATCAAATATGGCCTTAAGTTCTCAGAAGAGGTCACTACTAGCCATTCTGCAGGTAGATAGACCCTTATAAGGCCTCTCTCCACACCACTGATATAAATGCTTCTTCAGACTATCCATGTTGTTAGCCATTCTTACATCAGCTTGTAACAAAACTCCACGTATGACCTAACCTAAATTGGAAATACTCTTCTTCATTTTGTTTTCATGTTTTCTAAATCTACCAATAACTGATTTCTTAAGTTTCATACATGCAAGAGTGATATATTCAAAACCCAAAGTACATTCTAATTCATCACTCTTCAAATATGCACGCAGTTGAATCAAATTTTTCTGTCATCAGTTTATGACAAATTGGGAACAAATTATTGCTTCTGAGTTTTTTTTCTCATAATCTAAGCTACCTACACCTCTTAGCTATCTGGTAAAATACCTCTATACTCTTTCTAATCTCTGTACATCTATACTGGAATACTTACAAAACCTCAATACTATATTTAATAATAGGCCTTATTACAGACAGAACTGAGTCTTTAAATGAGATAATAAGGCATGACATTTCTTTAAGATTTTGTAAACTTGACCCTCAAAATTTAGTTGCCTATTATTATAACTTCCAGGTCCTCATATTCTAACAGTTCATAATTCAAACTGCATGGATATTATGGATGATCTTTCCCCAAATGCACATTTTACATTTAGAAATATTAAATGCCACCCCATTAAATATGTGCCATTTATGCAGATTATCTAAGCTCAGACAGTGTAGTGGTACGCTGCTGTGATTGTAGTGCACAGCATCCTGGATATGAGACTTGGCAGGGCTGATTATTCCATGCCCTGGAATAGACTCCCCATACATGTCAAGCAGAGCACCTCACTGGCCCTCTTCAAGAGAAATCTTGATGAGTGAATAGGAAATAGAAAGTTCACCCCGGGGGTCACTCCAGTGGCTCTACTTGATAGAGGCACTGGGAACTGATGTCAGGTGGCACAATGCCAGGGCAGTTCTATGGGTTAGGTTTGTAAAGGTTCCAGAGCCATTAGCCTAGTACACACCTATGAACCTAAGTAACTTTGCAATAAAGATTGTTCTTTTGCTTTAGAGCTAAAATCAGCAATTTCTGCATCATCTGTAAATTTACCTACCCAGCCAGCATTTACCAAATGCAGGAAATGAGAGCATGAAAACATGTAATAAAAATGGAGCTAATACATATATCTGTAGTGCACCTTGCTCAACACATAATTCTTCCAACCTGGCATATTTTATACAAATTTTAGCATTTCTTCCTTTTAACTAGTCCACTGTCTAATGTATAACACAAACACTAAAGTCTCAGTTTCCAAAGTTTATAATATTAGACTGTGAGGAATTGAATGAAAAACTTTGGCCAAATCTAAATATATAATATCAACAAAAATGTCACTGTCAGGGACTTGAACTATATCAGAACAAAAAGGTATTAGACTTGTGATACGGGATTCTTCCTTTTGTGAATCCATTTTCTGAAATATCACAGTATTTGCTAACAATGTTTCCTCCCAAGATGTATTTTTTCAAATCTTTTCTCAATCAAACTGGTTAGACTAATTGGTCTAAATGTATGCACACTATATGTCATTTCCCCCTTATGAATTGGGATAGTGTTGCTAGTTCTCATTCATATAGGGGATGTGCCAGATGATAACGACTGTTGGAAGAGGAAAGCTAAGCAACCCAACAGATTTTCTCATAGTCTAGATATAAAAGTACCACTGAACACATCTGGTCCTGAGACTGTATCCTTTTTGATTGCATTTAAGTGTTTTGCTAACCAGTTCCATAGTGATTATAGGACATTGAGAAAGAGGTTTCTTCAATTCAGAGCTAATATCTCCTAATCGGGAGGCATTCGTACCAACACTTGAAAAATATTCTGAAAAGTTTTTCACAGTCTTACTATGACCAGTGATATTATCCCCGACAGAAATCTAAATAATATAATAAATTATGGCCATTATAACTCCTATGAACATATTTAAAAAACATTTCTCATTATCCTCAATAAATTTACTTAACATATACTCATAAGTTATTTAACACAGATCTTATAAACAATATTTCTTTCTGTTGGTTTCTCTTTCATTAGTTTATATTACCTCTTTCTTTCATTAATACTTTTTAACATTATGAGGAATCCATTTTGGCCAACCCTAACTAAAACAAAGTCTGTTATTAAAGAATCAATTTTATTATAAAATAAACTCCACATTTCTGGGACCTAATGCCCATTAAACTAATTTTTCCAATCCCAAATCTGAATATAGTATTCCATATCACTATAATCAGCTTTATAGTAAGTTTTTTTTCATATGGCATTTTGGATTTGCCTTCCTAAAATATTCTAGAAACAGGGTGATTGTAAGCCAGTTGTCTGGTGCCATGATCTGTGATGTTACAAGAGCCTGGAGAACAGCCACTGTGACTATCCTATACAAGGGCAGATCCTTAACTGACCCATGTAATTATAGACCCATCAGCCTTATCAGTCTCACATGCAAAGCCATGGAATGCATCATAGCAGAGCTCATTTATGCAGACAAATGCAACTTACCTGATCTGGATCCTAATCAGTGTGATTGGGCAGGTCCTAGCTCCTGAGCCTATTAAGTTTCTTTGAAATGGTTACAAGGGCTGTGGACAATGGTCATTCTATACACACTGCTTATCTAGACCTGGCCAAGGCTATTGACACTATCCCCCAGTAGCATAGCTAGGGTGGGGTGAAGGGAAGCAACTGCCCTGGGCATAAAGTATTAGGGGGTGAGGATTGGCCATCTCGTCCATCATCCCTATTCATGATAGCTCTTTACTGCATTTGCATATCTGAGCACTGTACCACTCTGCATGTGGTCTAAGTTGTAGTAACTGCTTGCTGTAGTTTAAAAGTTAAAACAAATCTTTTTGTTTTTATTTTTTTTAACTGAAACCTGAGTGCTGTAGCACTCTGTGCAGAGTATAAACTGTAGGAACAGTTTAAAAGATAACTGTTTTTTTAACTAAAATCTGAGTGTCATGGCGCTCCATGCAGGGTATAAACTACAGCAATTGCTTGCTACATTTGTAGCAATTAGTTTGATACAATTTAAAAAAAATAATTGTTTTACTAAAAATGAGAAGAAGGAGGCCCGTGGTAGGATACAGAAATGGGATTTGATTGACTGGGGCAGGAGAGGTGTGTGTGTTATGCATCTGACAACCTGGTTGGTGTGCCAGTAGAAGAAGCAAGCAGACTATTTTTTTCTCTTCACTACTTGAAGAGCTGTGGGGGAGTTAAGTGTGTAGATTGAGTAACAAGATGCCAGCCAACTGGCGTCCTGCAGTTTTGAAAATTTCCTTTTTTTGGCTTTTGAAGGGCAGAGGGGTTAGGACGTTGGTTTGTGGTACCAGCACAGGATGCTGGTTCAGTCAACTCTGCTTCTGCTATTCCCTACCCTGGTATTATTGAAAAATTAGACAAGCTTAAAATAAACCCCCTACATTTTCTGGTGGATGACATACTGGCTATCCAACAGATCCCAAGTTGTGAAAGTTGCTGGTTCCCTCTCTGAATGTAAATTTGTAACTAGTGGGGTGCTACAGGGATCAGTTCTGGATCTTCTCCTGTTTGGCATTTATTTTGCAGCAATCCAAGCCAATATCCCAGAAGTGTGGTTGACTGCTGATAACTACAAACTCAACAATGTTATCCTTTCATCCACTCATACAAAAGCAAAGCGCTGGAATATGTACATAAATTGTGTATGAAAAATGACTACAGACTCTGTAAAAACAGTACAACATAGTAGTGTTTGTCAGAAAGGCTTTTCCTACCTCATATGTTATAATTGTTTCTATTCTTCAAACAAAAAGACCTAGGTACTTATGTGTATAACATCCTCTCATTCAATCATCATGTTTCCACCACAGTCATCCTTCTGCTGCCCTGGTTATTTTCCAAGGGAATATCTTCAAATTCAAAGAAATAATCCTACCACTGGAGTCTTTACTTATCAAACCCATCATAAAATATAGTGACTGTATAAATCCAAGCATATTGCTTAACTTGAAAGGCCCCAAAGATTTCTAACCAAGAAAATTAAAGGTTAGAATATCTACCATGATAAATTAGCACAACTCTTCTTATATTCAGTAGCTTAGAGGATGCTGCAAGGTGACCTGTGTCTTGCTTTTTGAACCATGAAAGACCTAGTCCGACATGATTTCCTATTTCTTCAAAAAGCAGTGGCTCTAAAAACACTTACACCAAGAAATAAACAAGACTTAGACAGAGAGGCTCCTAGCTCGTTGTACTCCTAGCCTATGAAATAAGTTACCACTACAGGTCAAAGTGCTACTTTAGCTACCTTTAAGGCTAGTCTTGATGACTGGATGGGTAGACACAAGTTTACACAATGGTTATCCTGTATAGCCTACTTGATTTGAGAGGTGAGTACTATTAAGTATGAGCTTTTAAGTTTGTCTGCATAAAGCTGTATATAGCTAAGTATCTTATGGTCTCTGTGATCACATGCATAGTATGTTTTTATTTACCTATGCTCCTGTACTTAACTGTCAGTCTGAATTCTCCAGTGGTTTCAGATATGCAACCCTCTCTGATGTTAGTATAGCATCCAGAATATTTTCCTTTCTGGTTGGGCTAGGCACATGAAATTCACATTTCCACGGTGAGTATTTGGAAGATTTAAAATCTCCGCCTAACATTAAATTGGTGTTTAAAATATTATATTGATACTCGTGTGATGCCCCTGCACTGGCCCAGTAATCAAGGAGCCTCAATCCTCACCACTAGCACCAGTGAGGGACGTACACATTGGGAGGATGACAAGTACACACACAGTAAAGTATAATTTCCCTTAAGAGCACACAGAGACCACAGTCAGTCTGGGCTGGTTTCTCCCTCATTCTCCAGATCCCCAATAAGACTCACTACTGACACAGCTATAGAGTTAGGATCTCAGCTGACTGGCCAAGCCAAAACCTCCAGCACCCTCTCTATCCAACCAGTGCTTTTTGTCCCTGTCCAAGTAGCTGACACACACACACACACACACACACACACACACACACACACACACACACACACACACACACACACACACTTTGAGATTTGGTTTACACACAAACACACACCTGGGAAAGGCTGGCACAGGTTTACTAGCTATGCCCCCTTCTGCCCAGACAACAAGGTAGTATCAACTGCCACCAGCCACTACCTATCAGCTACTCTAAGGCTCTTACAAAGGGTGCCCAATCGTACTGTGCAATGTTACTATTATCCAAATGCTAAGTCTGTCCAAGAGCAAGGCTATTGGAGTAGCCTATACAGTGTCACCAAATACATATGCAAGTACTCTAAGAGCTTTAATATCTCTAAACAAACCAGCCACAATTAAATGTTTAAATGTATTTAATAATTAATAATAAAAGAACACGACAATACTCAATCAACACAGTAGCTACAGAGTTGAGAATCACAGGAAATATTTTAAAACAACATTGCAGGATAGTCTCAAATAAATACAGAAAGCAACTAAACTAATCTTTACTATATTCCTGTCTATAGCTATAAGATACTATTCCCTAAATAACTTACTTACAGATCAAGGCAAATGCAGATGAGAAGTGCTGATGAATGTTTCTAAGTCCAAGACAAGATACAAAATACACAGACTTTCTCTTTGAGAGAGTTCTTAAATTAATAATTAACATTACTGCTGGGTTAGCTCGGATGACATCACTCTTTGTTCATAGGTTCATAGGTGTGTACTAGGCTAATGGCCCTGGGGCCTTTACAAGCCTAGCCATAGGATTACCCTGGCATAGTGCCACCTGACCTTAGTTCCCAGTGCTTCTGTCGAGTAGAGCCACTGGAGTTATCCCCAGGGTGAATTTTCTGTTTCCCATCCACTCATCAAGATTTCTCTTGAAGAGGGTCAGCGAGGTGCTATGCTTGACATGTATGGGAAGTCTATTCCATAGCATGGGCAGTCTCTGGGTTATGAACCTGTCCCTCCAGCATGTTCTGTTAATTGTGGTAATGAGGTTGAGGTGTCTAGAGCATGTGGTGCAGAGGGATTGGGATTTCTTTAGATGTAGCATTTCTAACAGAGCTGGGTCAGACATGGCTTTGTAAGTCAAGAAGAGATCGCCTCTAAGTAGGCGATATGAGACAGAGAATAGTTGGAGTTTTTTGAGTCTGTCCATATAGGAGAAGTGTTTAAGGCCCAGGATCCTCTTTGTGAGGTACTTTTGCGGCCTCTCCAGTTGTTGCAGGTGTCTAGTGAGGTACATGCCAAATGGGGCATTGTACTTGATGATTGGCCTAATGAGGGAAGAGTAGAGGGAGACAGTGAACTCTTTCTTCTTGGATGCAAAGCCCTTAGTAATGAGATGTGCCACATAGAAGGACTTTCAAACCACAGTGGCAATGTGGCGATCAAAATAGAGGTTGCTGTCAACTTGTGTTCCCAGATGTCTTATAACGTCGCCTGTGTTCAGTGGACTACCATCAATGTGGTAATTCATGGGAACTGGGTTTTTCCCAAAGGGGATGATGACACATTTTTTGGCATTGAGCTTAAGGCCATCGTTCCGACACCAGACATTGGTCTTGCTGAGGCCATTCTGTAGGATGTCAACATCACTTGGGAAGTTAATAATAGCTCCACACTTGCAATCATAAGCTAACTTTGTCAGCCAGAGTCCCTTTGTGTTAGCCTGGACTTCAAAGAAGTAGAGACCAAACAGGAGAGGACCCAGGACCAAACCCTGTGGGACTCCACTCATGACTAGTCAACAGTCTGACTTGGAGTCATCTACTTTCACACTGTGGCTTCTATCTCTCAGCCAGTTTGCAACCCGCCTAGTGATATAGGGGTTGATGCCTAGCTTAGTGAGTTTTTCTACGATTCCTGAGTGGGGAATGGTATCAAAATCCTTGGCCAGATCAAGGTAGGCTGTATGAACCACCTTGCCTTCATCCACAGCTCTGGTGACTGACTCAAAGAAGTTGACCAACTTGAGCAGGTATGATCTACCCTTCACAAAACCAAACTGTGTGTGATCCACAGTTTGGAGATTCCCTATATCCTTGTTTATTAGGTCCATGGTGATGCATTCCATAGCTTTGCGTATCAGGCTTGTCAGGCTAATGGGGCGATAGTTCCCTGGGTCTGTAGTGCTCCTCCATTGTGGAGAGGGATGAGAGTAGCAGTGCGGCATTGGGTGGGGACAAATCCTGAAGTGAGGCTCTGATTGAATGGTGCACACAGGTGAGGTGCCAGTTCACTCTGTAGTTCATGCAGAACACAGCCAGGGATATTGTCAGGTCCCATAGAAGCTGTATTCTTGGCCTTGGACTGTGCTGTTTTAACCTGTGCAGCAGTAATAGTGGGTGCCTGGTAATCTACTGGTATTGTGATTGGTCCTTTGAGGGAGAGAGAGGGGTAAAGTTGGCACTGAATCTGTAGGCCAGTATACTGGCAATATCTGTTGGCTCTGTATAGGAGGTTCCATTGTGCAGGTAGGTCAAGACTTCCCACACATGTCAAGCAGAGCACCTCACTGGCCCTCTTCAAGAAAAATCTTGATGAGTGGAAGGGAAATAGAAAATTCACCCCAGGGATCACTCCAGTGGCTTTACTCAACAGAGGCACTGGGAACTAAGGTCAGGTGGCACAATGCCAGGGTAATCCTATGGGCTAGGCTTGTAAAGGCTCCAGGGCATATATATATATATATATATATATATATATATATGGGTCCACTTCAAAATACTGACTTTCAAAATCCCTAAACTCAAAATACTGAGACCAAAATCTCTAAAGCTCAAAATACTGAAAACTCAACATACTGAAACTCAAAATATTGAAAAAAAACACAGTATAGCAACGCAGCTATATTACAGCAGAACGACATACAGAAACATATTACTCTTCTGCAAGTATAGGCATGGGGGCAAGCCCCCCTGCAGCCCCCATGTGGGGGCTGCACCCCCACACCCCCTGCTACTTAAATATATCAACTCCAAGATCGCACTTCACTTGGAGAACAGTAAAATGGTTTGTGTTTTATTTGTTTCAGTATGTACTTGTGCTGGAATATAATAAGTGTTGGTGTGCTGTGTGTTTTCAGTATTTTGAGTTTCAGTATTTTGAGTTTTCAGTATTTTGAGTTTAGGGATTTTGAAAGTCAGTATTTTGAAGTGGACCCATATATATATATATATATATATATATATATATATATATGTGTGTGTGTGTGTGTGTGTGTGTGTGTGTGTGTGTGTGTGTGTGTGTGTGTGTGTGTGTGTGTGTGTGTGTGTTTTTGTGTGTGTGCATAGACAGATATAAAGACACAATCACACAACATAGGAAAATATTTTTTTTCTATCTATGAGGGATCAGAAAGCATAAAATAACCTGATGCTGTCTCTATATATTATTTTTCAGCATGTAGAGTGCAAGTGAATTTACATATAACCTATATTAGGGTACACAAAAATCTATTGCTTTGCAAGTATGCATTTTCACCCCGAAATGTGATTCTATCATGACTGTACAAAAATGATTTTCAAGGTGGCATTACTTACTTACATTGATATGGTTGGTGAGGTCTCGCCAAACATATGGCAAGTGGAAAATTAGAAATTAAGAACAGGTTCATAGAGGCATGCAGTCCAGAAGACCATTGAGTAGCCTAGCTCATCTTCTCCAGAACATTGTCTGGTTAAGTAGCATGTTCAGAATCACACAGTAGATAAATTGAAACTGACGGAATCAAACCCTGGATATTACAAAGCAGCTCATTAACAGTTTTTTTGCTTAATCCTAACTGCAGAAGGTTACTGTTAGCTGCCTGTCGGAAGCCAGAATCCGCCACATAACACGAGCACTCAGGTCACTCCAGAACAAATACAAATATGACTCTGTCATTGTTCATGTTGGTGTGAATGACCTGACATATACCTCCCTGGACTACATGAAAAGAGACAAGGAAGAGCTCTCTGATCACGTAGCCCAGGCTGGTATGACCCTGACCCTGAGTAGCATCCTGCCCTCACCAAGAATGATACCTCAGTATAAAGAAAAAATGATCAATTTCAACAATTGGCTAAGCTTCTGGTGTCATTCAAAGGGGATCCAGTGTCTGTCAGCCTGGTACGACATGCTTGGCAAGCTGTGTTGCTTCACAAGAGACGGCTTGCACCTGTCACCCCCAGGCTTTTGAATACTGGCCAAGGCTCTTGCTGCCCCCATAGTGCCTTTTTTAGGCAAGGCTCAAAAGTCAAACCCACCTCCGTAAACAGCACAATAAACAAAAAACTGAGGGTTATGCTACTCAACGTCAGGAGTTTAAATCTCAAAATGCACGTGCTCGAAGCACTCCTCAGTATGGAGAACATCGACATCTATGCAGTAACTGAAACCTGGTTCACGGCTCCAGAGAGCACCCCAGCACTACTGGGTTACAACTCATATCACACGGCCACAGAACATGGACCGAAACACAAAAGGAGGGGGTGTATCCATATTCATCAAGGATACCTACACCTCCAGGTTAGTGGCGCAGCATGATACCTCTGATATCATCCATGTGCAACTAACATCGGGCAAATATGCAATGCAAATTGTGGCCTGCTACAGATCACCCTCCATGACCCAGGACCACCACTCCACCTTTCTGGAGACACTGGAAAACATGAAGGTCCTACCAAACACCCTGATATTGGGCGATTTCAATTACCCTACCATTCACTTTGAAAACTACCCGAGTACAAATTTCCAGGCCCAGCACTTCCTGGAATTCATCAACTCAAAGTCCCTGGATCAGCTGGTAAACTCTCCTACCAGAGGTGAAAGCATACTGGACCTGGTCATCACCAACATGGGCGACAGGTGTTCCACACTGGAGGTCAACCCGTCACTGGTTAGATCAGACCATAAACTAATCACTCTGGATGTCCACACCCCACCACCACCCCCAACTAAGGAAACCACAGTAAAAAACTTTTCTAAAGCAAACCTCAACTTACTTAAGACAGAGGTGGTAAGTCTCACAGCCCCCACGCTAAAGGATAACGCTGCCCAAGACACAGAAACCTTTACAAATGCACTCTATGAGCACCAACAAGGATGCATGGATTGTGCCATCCCTAGCAAAACCAAGACTCACTCCTCTAAGAGAAGGAAACCAGTTTGGTGGACCCCTGCAATAAACAGGCTATACAATAGAAGGAGGAAACTAGTTCAGAAAAAAAGCAAATCCCAAGAAGGAAAGACATCCCTGATCAGTATCAGTAAAAAACTGAAGTCCCTCATGAAATCATCCAAGGCTAACTTTGAAAGAAAAATAGCCAAGGATTCAAAAGATAACCACAAAGCCTTCTTTAGCTAAGTTAAGAATCTAAATGGCAACTCGCAGATATGCACTGAACTAGTGCAAAATAGCACAAAATATACTGAACCTACTGATATTGCCAACATCCTGGCAGATGGATTCAGTGCAAACTTCACCCCCCCTCTCACCTCCAAAAGGGCCCACAACAATACCAGAAAAGTGTAGTGTCCCAAAAATCACAGATGCACAAGTGAAAACAGCCCTTCAAAAGCCAAAAACACGGAGTCAATGGGACCAGATGGTGTCCCAGGCTGTGTCTTGCACGAACTACAGAAAAAACTAACCCCCCCACCTAAACACACTGTTCAACCTCAGCCTCTCCACAGGCTACGTGCCCATAGAATGGCACACAGCAACGGTTATTCCACTCCACAAAGGAGGGGCAACAACTGACCCTGGTAACTATCGCCCCATAAGACTGACTAGCCTGGTTTGCAAGGCTATGGAGTGCATCATCATGGAACTCATTAACAAAGACATTGGGAACCTCTAAACACTTGACTCGACCCAGTTCGACTTTGTTAAGGGCAGATCATGCCTACTAAACCTGGTTGACTTCTTTGAGACAGTCACCAAGACCATAGACGAGGAAAAGGTGGTTCACACAGCCTACCTTGACCTCGCCAAGGCTTTCGACACCATTCCCCACTCAGATATTTCAGAAAAACTCACCAGCCTGAACATAAACCCCTACATCACGAGATGGGTTGCCAACTGGCTTACAGACAGAACTCATACGGTAAGAATAGCGGGCTCCAGGTCCGACTCTAAACCAGTCACAAGTGGTGTCCTGCAAGGCTCGGTCATGGGACCCCTACTGTTCGGCATATACTTCTCAGAAGTACAGGCAAACACAGGAGTACTATGGCTAACCAAGTTCGCCGATGACTGCAAACTGGGAGCCATAATTGACTCTCCGGCTGAAATGGACAACCTCCAAAAGGGCCTTACTGAGACGGACACCTGGTGTCAAAGTCATGGCCTCAAGCTAAATGCCAAAAAATGCATAGTCATCCCATTTGGGAAAAACAAAACACCCACGAATTACTACATAGGTGGCAGCCCCCTTAATACAGAAGAGGTAATAAGAGATCTGGGGACCCAGGTAGATAGTAATTTCTCCTTTGACAATCATATTGCCAAAGTAGTTAGGAAATCCTTCTATGTGACCCATCTAATTACTAAAGGGTTTGCATCTAGAAATAAAGAGGTTATAGTGCCCCTCTACTCGTCACTCATTAGACCCATCATAGAGTACAATGCCCCATTTGGGATATACCTCACAAGGCACTTCCAACAGCTGGAAAGACCACAAAAGTACCTCACCAAGAGGATTACTGGTCTCAAACATATGTCCTATGCAGCCCGACTGAAAAAACTCTGGCTGTACTCAGTGGCATATCGCTTACTCAGAGGTGATCTCTGCCTGACTTACAAAGCCATGTCCAACTCAGAATTGATGGACATGTTCCACCTAAAGAAATCCAAGTCACTGCAAGCCACACACTCTAGTGAGCAATCCTCACCACAACAATAAATAGAACATGCTGGAGGGATAGATTCCTGTCACAGAGACTCCCCATGCTTTGGAACAAAATTCCAAATTACATCAGGCAGAGCCCCTCACTAACACTCTTCAAGAGAAACCTTGAAGAGTGGAAAGGTAACAGAAAATATACCTCTGGGATTACTTCATTGGCTCTGCTTGACAGAGGATCAGTTAATTAATCAATGGGGCGGCGAAAGCCGACACACTCTGGCTATGCTTATAAATGCCCTCGGGCAGATAGCCTGGTACCTACCTATGAACCTATAAATGAAATGGAAACGTAGAAACTGACTGCTGTTACAAAAGCAACAGTATATTTTCACAATCTTCTCTTTGGCATCTGTTATGTTAAACTAAACAGAAATGTGTCTTGAGTGGTAATTTCACAAGTTATATTGGGAATCATTTTTTGGGTGTGAATTACACAAATACAATAAAATAATGACTAAATGGTATTTGCAAGATTGCTGTTTTGCAACACACGGAACAAAATTACACACATTGTGGGTGTTTTAATTTAACATTTAAGGATAATAAGCACAGTCTCCGTTATGGAACAGCATTATACCAAAATGACTAATGACAGACACTCCAAAGCAGGGCAACAGTAACGATGTTTGATTTGTCCTTTGGAGTTCAAAATGAAGTTCTGGGATGAAAGCAAACCAGTACTTTAATGTGAGAAATGGGAGTCTGTATAAGATGATTTAAAGATGTCTGCACCAAACTGTGAAAGATAACAAAGTTGACAATTTGTACCAAAGCACAACTGAAGAAAATACTATTAAAACTGCTTCTAATATATGAAAAGGAAAATAAAATAAGCAAGCTTTAATAGTATTATACAATGTAACAGTGTACTAAAATAATAATATAAAATGTAATAGTGCACCAAAACCTGTTCTAAAGAAAATACTATAAAAAACATCCAGCAGAGAGATGTTATGGAATGCAATGTTTTGTGATCAGAACTCCAGAGAAACTGTCTTTAAACTCCTATCCCTGCTACCCACAAAAGAGTTGTTCTACTGACTCCACAGCAAAACAACAGCTTTGCAAAAGTGCTGCTGTCCAGTACTCAATAAAAATCAGAACGTTAACTCCAATGCTTTGCAGAGAATTCTTTTTATTGTATTTTATCTGGCATTAGTAGGAATCTTGAACTTTATTATTAAATTATTGACATATTTTCACTGAGGAATTCAAAGCAACTGCACATTTTTATGTGGGGGAAATGCTTATATACCACAGATAATTTAAACAGCCAACTCAAGCTCAATGAAATTTAAATCCGAAAACAATTCCCTTTCACTTTTTCAGGAATGAGAACTATTTTGCTGTCCTGAGAAGAGTACCCACTGCCTGTTGAAACAACATCTGCTTCTTCTTTTCTTAACTGAAATTATAATGTTGATGTATTTTAAACAAATGAGGAACATACTTGTGAGAGAAAAAATATTGATTTCAAGGAACTATGATCAATGACATCTCATTCACTCACATTTGTCCCAAGGAATTGTCCTCAAGCTGTAGCACAAAACATAGTACACTTACATAGGTTTATGCTAGGGCTGTTCCTTTTTTAATTCGGTCTGTAAAACTGCCCAATGAATAACAGTTGATCAGGAATTTAAATAAAATGAAATGACTATACATATATGTATGGATGTATGAATGTGTGTGTGTGTCTGTGTATGTGCATGTATAGATATATATATATATATAGATGGGTCTACCTGATAACGCTGAAAGTTGAGAAGAACGACAATGAAATAACTGACACTGGAAGATCGACAACGGAGAAGACCAAAAGTTGAAAATCCCAATGCTGAGAACACCGGCATGTCAAGGTAAGTGTGCGATAGGGACAGACGTTAGGGTCAGGGTGCTGGTAAGGTAAGTGTGTGATAGTGACAGACTTAAGGGTCAGGGGCGGATTAAGTGAGTTAGGGTTAGGGTGCGGGTAAGGTAAGTGTGCGATAATGACAGACTTAAGGGTCAGGGGCAGATTAAGTGAGTTAGGGCTAGGGTGCGGGTAAGGTAAGTGTGCGATAGTGACGGACCTTAGGGTTAGGGTTTGAGTTAAGGTTAGTGCATAGATAGTTGTGTATGTAAGGTTTAGTGTAGGTTTGTAAGGTTGTTGGTGTGCTTGTGTTGTGTGTGTGTTTTCCGGAAAAGGTATTTCTTTTGTTGATTATCGGGATTGTGGTTTGTCGGGCATGTGAAGTTTTGTGTTTTTGAACTTTTGGTTTTGTGGTGTTGGTTATTTCATTGTCGGTGTTTTGGTGTGTCGGCGTTATCAGGTAGACCCATATATATATATATATATATATATATATATATATATATATATATATGTGTGTGTGTGTATGGGTCTATATTAGATCGGTGAAACAGCATTACAGCGAATGCTGTTTCGCCGACACATATATACCGAAATCTAAAAATAGTGAAAGCTCAGGTCAGCGATTGATTTCCCAGGGAAAAAAAATCGCTTGGCCTGAGCTATGACATTGCCCTTTACCCCATTGTAGTGCGATCTCAGAGTTGGTATATTTAGTTGGGGGGTGTGGGGGGCACACAGTTGTGTTTGAAATTGTGTGTATGTGTTTTTGGTGCTAGCGATTTCTTTCCCAGGGAAAGAAATCGCTGTTTTGAACGTTCATGGGTTGGTGTGGTTGGTGTTTACGTGTCGGTGAAGAGGCATTCGATGTAACGCCTCTTCAAGCTTTTAATATAGACCCATATACATATAGATATATATATATATATATATATATATATATATATATATATACACACACACACACACACACACACACACACACACACACACACACACACACACACACGTGTGTATGTATATATGCACGGATATACACACACACACATATGCATATATATATATATATATATATATATATATATATATATATATATATATGTATTTAGGGGCACATGCATATATACATATATATGCACAGGTCTACTTCTAATGAACAAAAAGCCATTTAACTGAAACTTACTTGAGCAAGACTACAACAGTGAACTTTTAATTAACTGAACATTCCTATCACAGGATTTTTTTTTACAGGGAATGGAGGCACTTGGCCAACATGGGGAAATGTGCCCTTTCCCCACTGTAGTGTGATCCTGGAATTGGTATATATAGTTGAGGGAATGTGGGGGGTGTAGCCCTCCACCTGTGAGGGTTTGACATGCTGCAGTGTTTTTATGTTGAATGTAAAAAAAAAGAAATTTGGCAATGTAAACGTTCAGTTAATTCAACATTTGCTGTTGGCATCTAGATCAAGTATGTTTTGTTCATTAGAAGTAGATCCTTATGCAGATATATATATATATATATATATATATATATATATAAATATATATATATATATATATATATATATACACACACACACACACACACACACACACACACACACACACACACACACACACACACACACACACACAGGACTGCACAGGACACTAAGGATAATCACAAGGCTTTCTTTAGTTATGTTAGGAACCTGGGTGGTAATTCCCAGATATGCTCAGAATTAGTCCAAAATGACAAAAATACACCGAACCCACAAACATTGCCAACATCCTAGCTGACAGGTTCAGCGCAAACTTCTCCCCCCCCTCCCCACCAAAAGGGCAAATATCTATCCCAGCAGAGTGCTGCCCCTGACATCTCAGATGCTCAGGTAAGAGCCGCCTCCAAAGCAAAAAATGCAGCATCAATGGGACCAGATGGTGTCCCGGCTGCGCCCTACATGAACTCCAAGAAGAGCTAAACCCAAACATAAAACTACTGTTCAATCTCAGCCTTACTACAGGATATGTGCCCAAAGAGTGGCGATAGCAACAGTGGTCCCTCTCCATATAAAGGTGCAGCCTCAATGGATCCTGGAAACTATCGCCGCATAAGCCTGACTAGCTTGGTCTGCAAAGCTATGGAAAGGATCATCATGGACCTCATAAATAAAGATATTGGGGACCTACAAACACTGGATCCTACCCAGTTCGGCTTTGTTAAGGACAGATCCTGCCTCTAAACCTGGTTGATTTCTTTGAAACAGTCACCAAGGCCATTGATGAGGGAAGGTGGTCCATAGCCTACCTGGACCTCGCAAAAGCCTTCGATACAATACCCACTCGGGCATTATAGATAAGCTCACCAGCTTAAATATAAACCCCTATGTCACTAGATGGATTGCAAACTGGCTCAAGGACAGAACCCACATGGTTAGAATTGCTGGAGCCATGTCAGACTCCAAACCAGTTACAAGTGGTGTCCCACAAGGCTCAGTCCTGGGACCTCTCTTGTTCGGTATATATTTCTCGGAGGTACAGGCCAACACGGAAGGACTGTGGCTGACCAAGTTCACAGATGACTGCAAACTGGGCGCCATAATCGACTCTCCAGCTGACACAAGCATCCTCCAAAAGGGCCTCATAGAAACAGACAACTGGTGCCAGAGCCATGGCCTCAAGCTAAATGCCAAAAAGTGTATAGTCATCCCTTTGGCAAAACAAAGTGCCCACAAATTACCACATAGGTGGTAATCCATTAAGTACAGAAGAAGTAATTAGGGACCTGGGGACCAAAGTTGATAGCAATCTCTCATTTGACAACCACGTGGCCAAAGTGGTTAGAAAAACATTTTATATAACCCACCAAATCATGAAGGGATTCACATCTAGATCAGGGGAGGTCATCGTTCTTTACTCATCCCTCATCAGGCCCATAATTGAGTACAATGCCCCTTTAGGGATGTACCTTACCAGACACCTGCAGCAACTGGAAAGACCCCAAAAGTACCTCACCAAGAGGATCAAAGGGCTCAAACAGATGCCATATGCTGCCCGGTTAAAGAAACTCCAGCTCTACTCAGTGGCATACCGCCTGTTCAGAGGCGATCTGTGCCTGATGTATAAAGCCATGTCCAACCCAGAATTAATGGACATGCTGCACCTCAGAAAATCCAAATCCCATCGAGCCACGGCCGAGAGACTTGAACCTCAGCACTGAAATAAATAGGACATGCTGGAGGGACAGATTCATAACCCAGAGGCTCCTTCACTCTGGAATAAAATCCCAGTCCAGGTTAGGCAGAGTCCTCATTGACTCTCTTCAAGAGGAATCTTGATGAGTGGATGGGAGATCGAGGTTTACGGTATCACTTCTGTGTCACTGTTAGACAGAGGCACAGTATACTAACCTCGAAAAAGGGCATAGCAAAATAAATTTAAAATGGGTGGCGAAAGCCAAACACATTCTGGCTAGGCTTATAAATGCCCTAGGGCAGATAGCCTAGTATGAACCTATGAACCTATGCCTCCTCTTGGGAAAGGGGAGGAGTTGTGTATCTGATGGAGTGCACACAACTGTCAGTTCTCTGGTGAAAGTCAGAGATAAGACTACATGTCTGTATAGGTGGGTTGCAGAACATTACATTATTTGGGGTACTGTGTGACTCTTCCATCAGATATGTCCTATGGATTGTCTTGAGGAGCAGTGTTCCCAACCAAAGTGGAGGAACAAAGTGTGTCTCAGTTTTTGTGAGAATTATAGTAGATTGAATAGTGGACTGATTTTCAATGGGTGGAGACAAAAAAAAGTGGTGGAGATTGGAACATTTCAAAGAAAAGAGGGAAGTACACTTTTCTTCATTTTCAGTCTTGGTCACCAGCAAACTTGACAGCAACATTTATCCAAGTGTAACACTAATGATACTGTGGATTGAACACCCTGTCATACCTTGTATTATAATTTCAGGGCTAGGGCAGAGAGGTATAGCTAAACATAAGACTGTAAAACAGATAGCATTCTAAATCTCCAACTGTCATCTGGAGACTGGACACACCCAATGAATTAAAATTAAATAGACAGATAAGTATATAAGTAAATAATTTATTTCAAGGATAGATGGTACTAAAAGGAACTGCAGCTGTGGCTTACAGCAGGTTTTCTTTATTCCAGTAAGACAACTTCAGGATCTGTTACAAGAAGGTGTTAAGAATCATGGAGCAACCTGTTTGTGGTGGTCGTCATCACAGGGCTTAAAAAATATCACATAGTATATTCGAGATATACTCTGTTAAGTTTATCTTGCAAACTAAGTCCTGTGTTCTGTGTGATAAGGTAATCACTATGGTCAGCTCATTAGTATTTGAAGTTCTTTTCCTATTTGTAATATCCTGTTTCAAAATGTACTGTATGTATTTGTATGTATTTTCTTACACCAATTACATAAAAATAACTTTAACACTACACTAAGAATATCAATGGTTATTTGTATCAACAAGAAACGTTTGTACACACCAAAAAGATTTTTTAATAATACAACTTCAGTCCTTGTACTCTATGTTGATTCTAGAATAATTTGCCTTGTTTCTTCAGTGATCGACTGTAGCCAGACCACTTGACAGGAGTATTTATACTGTACTTCTGGGGCTTACTTTTGGGGTAGTTCTTGCTGCAGAAAAAAATTTACTTGGAGAGACAACTTCAGGAGTTTCTTTCTGCAGCTCTTTACTATCACAGTTTGTTTTATTTAAGGATTTATTTATTGTGAATGGACTCTGTGACAGTCCTGTTGTTGCCCTACTTTCTTAAACTTATTGTTTTCCTAAATTTTCTTGTACAAATGTTTTAGCTTTCGTACAGCTTACCCACTTCCCTGTGAGCACACAAAATCTTAGTTTAGCTACCTTACCAGCTGTACAGCTTCAGGCTGCAGGCTCTTCTGTGTCTTTTGGATTCTTACTTTGTCTGCAGCTTGTAAATCTGATGATCTTTGGCAGTAACTACCATGTTAGTATCCTTTAGTTTATGCTGATACCCAGGTATCAGTAACACAGTTAATAAAGGTAATCTGCTTTTCAAATTTCTGCTTGTCAATACCTGAGCTGATGACAGACTGAGCCATTGCAGTGCAATCCTTTATTTCAGAACTGCAAGATAACAGTCCTCATAGCTTTTGTTATGGCTCTTTCACTTAGATTATTTCATTATTTGAATAGTTCTTTCACCACTTTTCCAGATGACTTAGGTTAGTGTGGACTGGACATTGTATGTGCTCGCTCCCCTTCATGCATACATTTTCTGAATTCATTTTTATGTATTGTGGGCCACTGTCAGATATTTCTTGTCTCACGAATATTGACTCTAATGCATTTATCACACTTACACATATTGTGTCTGTCAGTTTTATTTTTCCGGGTAACTTAGAATAATAATTCACACATATGAGATACATAACTTCTTTGAAATTAATCAAATCTGTATCTATGTAGCTTGATGGACAATCTGGAACTGAGTATACTAACATTTCTTCTTTGGGTTGTTGTTATGGTATGCACTGCAAATAGTACAACTCTGTATTGCCTGCTCAATATGAGTTAATGTACCAGGCCAAAACATTATATTTATTCCTCTTTTCTTGCACTTAACTATTGCCAAATACAAGTCATGCATACTCTGAAGCATTTGTTTACTCATTTGAATGACAACTATTATTTTATCAAACATCGAGCCATAGACCTAGGTTTTTGCTTCCTTGAGAGAAAATAATTTTGGATTCTTTACTTATTCATCATTTTTGTTCAGGCCATACATTCATTATAACAACTTTCAGAAGTTACATTTCAAAGTCAACATGAATTTATGTTACTGTAGTATTACTCAAAGAATTTCTAATTCTTATTCTACCAGATTTTTACACTTCTCTGATAAATATTTCTTTAACATATTTGCTTTGTTTAGCTCCTTGTCTGGTCTGTGTAGCTCTTTCAGATCTACTTCTATAGATTAAGTAACATCTGCCATCTCAGAGTTGCCGTATACAAAGCTTTGCGAGGGCTTGTGGTCTGGTTCCACCTGAATATATTTATTAATGACGTATTCATGAGCATACCTCTCAGCCTGTGAACATAAATCTAGACAAAGCCAAAAATAATGAAGGAACAAAGACCCAAAAATATGTAAAGATTTTAAATACTGGTCTTATAAACTTAAAACATTCTTATAATAATAGATTTTGTGTTAGCATGCATTTTCTAAAGGATATGAAATCTGAAACACAAAAGTCTGTCATTATTTAGTAACTTCAGTTCTCCATGATTTGCCAGAAAACTACAACTTTTATGAGGAACAGACCAAAAATAAGAGGCAAAAATCAGGACATTCTGCGAAAATCTGGACAGCTGAGAGTTATGTTCATGGGATGACATACATCCATGCACTGTTGTTAACAGCTCCTCTTCTATCTGAACATATCTTATTAGTGCAAGTGTTTATGTTTTTGTACCATAGATATACAGTACACTTTACAATGGGATATTACAAATAGGACAAGTTCCTTAAAATGTTAATGAGGTAACTGTAGTGATTACCATGTCACATAGCACTATTCTGCTACGTGATCACATCTCCTACCCATTTTGACTGGCATCTTCCTATAACTTAGATGCCTTATTTATGTCATAGTATTTCAGTATGCAGCATCTGTTACAATTTTTTAAACATTTTAAAACTATTACCTTATTCATATTTCCTTTCCGAGGCTATATTGTGCTCTGATAACTTCCTAAGAAGTATACTTATTTTAGACATGATAGGTACAAGCTGTGCATGATACTACATAATTCTTACTAAATTCTGTAGTACCTCTTTGTCTTCTGACCTTAGTGTTTCTACAGTTACTTAATTTTTTTTGTAGATCAGGTTTCAACTCTGATTTTACAGTATGCAGTGGCGACATCAGGTTCCTTTTTATGCCAGAGCACAAAAGGGGCACATAGAACATATGGGAAAAATATCAAAACACTATACCATTGAAGTATAGAATACATCATAACAACTCACCCCTAATCCAGTGTTTAAAATGAAAGACCATTTCCCTACAAAATAGTAGTGAATGTCATAATCACACCAGTCATAGCAATGTGCACAACACAGAAAACTACTAATTTGTTAGGATTTGGATGAAGTGTTGGTATGCAGCAGTATGAAAAGTCAAAGGTGAAGCTACCAATACAACAGAGGCAGAAAAATGTCAAGCACAAAGTCATTTTTTTGCCTTAGTAGAAAGAAAAAAAATATCATTAATGCAAATTCAAGAGCAGAAAGTCAGACTTATTTTGTTCTGTGCTGCATTGTAAGGAAAATATTTTGAGAAAATACAGCACGTTTTGCCAACATGCTATAAAAAACACAAACCTTACCACTGCAGACACTAGTGAATAGCAACTTAGTTTAAATGTCTGGTGAAAGTTCTTTGAAGAAGAAGCTAGAGTGGTCAGTTAACAGCACCTGGATTACAATGATAGTTTTGAGACCTCAGGAAGAATGTGGAAAATGATCTGACAGTCCTTGGACTAAAAAATAGAAGTCTTAAAATATGTATTTCAGCTAGTTTATTTTATTGAGCATTTACAACTACTGAACTAACTCAGAGGTTAGAGCTGCTCTGAGAACACAAATCAGAGTAATTCAAGCAAAAAAGTGAAAATGAAAATAGGTTTCAGAAGTTGTGTGAGATGCCTGTGACTCACACTACTGCCATTCTATTTACATGGAAGTTTAAAAAATGATTTTGTTACATCTAGCATGACTAATACAAAGGGGGCTTAAACTGGATTCTGTGAAAAAACCTCCAAGATCACTTTATAGCAGCAGGTCCACTGAGATATAATAACCATCCCACTTAATCATTCTAGTGCATTAAAGCAGAGTGCAAATATATATTGACATTATAGTGGTAACCATAATTTATTTATTTACACAACAGAAAATTTGTCTCGGGTATCTTTCTTGATCTCTCAAAAGCATTTGACATGGTCAATCATGACAAACTAATCAACACTCTTTGAGAACTAAATCTTAGCTACCCCACTATTTCCTGGTTCAGAAGCTATCTAACTGATAGGCAGCAGGCTGTAAGATGGCACCTAGAGCTATCACCTCTACTACCTGTTTCTCTAGTCCTACAGGGTTCCATCCTTGGACCTCTGCTGTTCTCTTTATTTACCAACAAACTGCATACAGCTACACCACAGGCCTCAGTCATCCAATATGCAGATGACTCCACACTTATCTGCGCCTCTTCGCCCCTCCATGAACTTCAACAACTAACTCAAGCCTCCTTTCTCTCTGTAGAAAACTGGCTTACAGACTCACAACTAATATTAAATCCCAACAAAACTAAACTGCTTCTCTTTCCACCCACTCAAAACCCAGCAAATAGCCCAATATTTAACATCACCTCTAGTAACAGTAAAGTCATATCTCCAGTCAACCACACCAAACTGCTGGAGGGGGGTTGAAATTGACAGCAACATGAAATTCAACATATATATATCACTAACTATTAAAAAAGAACACAAAAAGATAGGTTTCCTATATAGAAAAAAACAATTCCTAACAGACAACACCAGAGTTACTATAGCTCGTACTCATCTTATCTCCACCTTGCTCTATGTCTCCCTGATCCTAACCAACATTAGAAAATCAGACCTATCCAAGATGTAATCTTGCTACAACAAAATAGCCAAATTCGCAACTAATTGTCCCTTTAGAATACATCACTGCATTCCTCTCAAACAGCTCTACTGGCTTGAACTTCCCCATCTCCTACTACATAATCAACTCACACTAGCCCATATCATCCTGTATTACCCTAACAAAACCCCTTCCCTTCAAAACATTCTACACCCATGCACCAAAACCAGAGTCCTGAGATCTAACCGTAAACCTCTACTACAAGTATCTAAAGCCAACAACTCTGCAGGTGAATCCCTCTACAGCAATACTATTGCTAGACAATGGAACAGACTTCCCCCTCACATCTCAACCATAGCTTCCAGTACCTCCTTCAAAACAGCCCTAAAATCTCATCTGCTAAACTCTCAACTATGTAACTGCAATACCCCTGGAGAACTTATTTGAAAACCATGCTCTCCTCTCCCTAATTCCTCCTCACCGACACATAGTATTCAAATCCTGTCACTTCCTTAACTCTCCTTCTAACTCTGTCTCTCCTCCTCCCTTACTTCCCCTCCTTTCATTACTTCTTTAACACCTATTCATCAAGAAAACCAATTCTTTTCTTAAACTTTGCCTCCTGATGAGCTAGGCATAGATTGTAACTTTACGTGCACTGTCTTCGTTCTGAAACTACAGCTTATATAATGTTTTACTTAGTTGAAAGCTCACATAACTCATGTTTTTAAAAAATTATTTACAGAGTTTTAATGTAATCTTAAGTGATCTTCACCAACTTGTGATCTTCACCAACTTGTCTGTCATAAAGGACTTTGCAAATGAAATTGTCAACGTTTGTAAAAGAATTTAAATATTTTGTCAATATGTGTAGTTTGCTATTAATTTTTGTTGTATGTGGAGCTTTTCTCCCTAGGCCTCTGCTGAAAAAGGACCTGTGTCCAGTCAGACTTTCCTGGTAAACAAATGTAAAATAAAATAAATAATAAATAAAACAGAGTACAAAGATATATTGACATTATAGTGGCAACCATAATTTATTTATTGACATATTTTGCTGACTGGATTAGTCCCACTAGGCCAGTGGCCTTTTTTCAGCGGAGACCATATCTCAGTTATATCAGCAGTGTCCACCTTCCCGTCCAGCATCACTACTTGCAGGCTCCCAGTCTTCCTAGAAAACAACTACAGAAAAATAGTCTTCCTAGTTGGATGCCTTACATTGCATAGTAAGACTACCCAGCTATTGTGTTAGTCACCCTTGTTTGTTCCTCTGTTATGTTTTCTATCTCTGTTTACTTCCTAAACATCCACCCCTTATGCTCTTGTCACCCTCCCTCCTCTTACCATATGACACTGTTGAGGCCATTTCTTCAATTGTAATCAATGGATAATCTTCTGTTTTAATCAGTCTGTTTAAATCTTTTGAAACAATACATATGTGAAACCGATCTTACTTCATAACAGTGACCATACTTTTCTGCAGTTCTGTTGGGTCTAATTGTTTCCTAATGATACCTCACTCCATTTCTTTAGCTGCTGATCAAGTTTACTTCTGAGCGCTACAGATTCTTTACTATGAGCTTTAGTCATTGACAGAGCATCATATTTTATCAGGTTTATTATCAAATGTGTGAAAGTTAGTTTACCATCATTCAGATGGTCGAGGGTGCAGGTGCAAAAGTTCAAAATCCCGAGTTGAAATTATGTCGCCTCTGGAATGTCAAGATGCAGCTTACATTCATGGGTTTGACTGTCCCTGTTTACAATTGGATCTCACTACAGTGGGGATCGGGAAAACTACCCTTTTCCTCACTGTAGTGTGATCTCAGAGTTGGAATATGTAATTATCAGAGGTGTGGGGGGCACAGGGGGGTTTGCCTGTCTGCAAAATGCATGTAGGACATCTCTGGATGTCAAGGTAAGTTGGGTAATATCGATAATGTCGACTAAGACATTATCAACATTACCATGTTCATTGGTGTGAGGAAGCACTGGTGTAATTTTCGTTCATTCTGTTCGAGTAAGTCATTACTTGAAGAAGAGAGTTTCAGAATTTTGATAGTAAACCATTTTATCACGATACAGTATTCTCCTAGTAAACTTCCTATTTGTGAATAAGTCATAATAGTCATGTATGATATTACCGCTATGGCTGGGCACAACACGTGAGATATCTCTGTGGCATTGTGAATGATGTGCTACATATGCACTCTCTGGTTTTATACTGTGAATTCCTTTTACCAGTTTCAGGTCTTCACAAGCTGCACAACCCACATATTAGGAAAATCCACTTTTTAAGTACAGTTACATGAACATAAGATTAAAGATTTTTATTCTTGTATTGACACATAGTTTCTAACCTATGGAGTCACCTGGTAGCCAAAATAGGTTTACAGTGTACAAACAGTCTTCCCTTGAGTTCCAAAAAGACCTAACTGTTTTTGACAAGATAACAAATGTTGTCCTTGTGTAAAGGTTAACTTCAACATTCCATTCATTCATTCCTGGTATTTCTTACCAACTATCTGTGTCATGAAAATTTGTTTCACTAGTTCAAATGGATTTTCAGACTTTTGGTATTATTGGGTATTTTCATTTCAGCAGACCGTCAAGCAATTCATTTCTATATTTCTGTTTTAACAACATACAACTTCTTTTGAGCACACTTGGTTTTGCTTTGGGATATTTTAGCAAAATAGTCCTGCTCCAGGACATTCCAGGACAGATTCTGCAAACTTCAGATTCAGCTGTGCGAGTACCTCCCTCTTGAATCATTTCATTTGTTACAGTGGCTGCCTTTTCATATATATGACTTTTACGACACACCCTGCCTTTATTTTTCATGTTACTTATTTTACTCACGTTATCTTACACATATCCTTTTTATCATGTCATTATTTTAACTGTACAATAGTACTTTACTTTGTACACCTTCACATCTTTTGATAAGGCTCTGTCTCTTCCACTTATTTCTTTATTTCTTTTACCACATTTTATTCTGTCTCATATTGTAATAATCATGCAGCTCAAAACAATTCACAGACTTTGTATGCATTCTTCATTTCAGTAACATATTCATCTGTAGTCTCTGTAGGACTGTTCTATTGTATAGCAAAGTATTTCTGGTCTGACAATCATTAAATTTATCTGCCATTTTGTTTATCTCTTCATCATGGGAAGTAAAAATAGTTAAATGACCTTTATGGCTTCTTCCCTAGTAATGTGCAGGAATGTTGCAAAGTTGGTTCTTCAGATTTTCAACTGATCCACTTACAGTGGGGAATAGATCATTTTCATTCAAAAGTTCCAGTTTTCAACCAAGTTACCTTATCATGAAAGAAATCCTGTCTTCTGTTAAATTGTTCATGTATTTATTTACTGTTTGATAACTGGGTTGGTGGACTGGCCTGTTGATTATTTTCAGCCACAACTCAAGCTCAGTGGGCAGCAAATGCAGAATTTCTAGCACAGTATTAGTACCTAAATTCATACATTTCTAGCAAATGAGTTTTACATAGTATTTCATTGTACATTTATAACATGCAAGGAGTACATCATGAGGGCAGTATACCACTAGAAATAATTATTGGATTATATATTTATATTTATTTACAATATTTGCATAGTGACAATGTATTTATTTCATCAGGTCCTATCAACCATTGTTATGGTGACTGTTGCATTGAGATTCTGTTTGAAGACTGTATTTTAACATATTCTTAAATTATTTAATGGTTTCTAGATTTTTAACCTTAATAGTTAAGTGGTTCCATGTGGCTGGTGTCTAGAGAGGGATTTTTTCTCCAGTACTGGTTTCAAATGAAGGTTTTATTAAGGTAGGACTGATGACCTGTCAGTTTCTGACACTGTAGCTGCTTTCTTGGATGTTGTTTTCTTTTAAGGTATGTACAGTAACATTGTTTAAGTATGTTGTAGATAAGGGTACAAAGTAGAATGTTTGTCCTGTTGGTCACAGACAGCCAATTAGTGATTTTTAGTAGCTGTCAGTTGTGTGTAAGTGGGTCTGATAAAAGGATGAATCTATGGATGGATATTTTTGGATATAGCTAATTGGGCTGTGGTAACCAAAAATGGCTAGTTTTGTAGCAAAGCTTTAGCTGTGTTAGGAATTTTTAGCAATAGCATCTGTGTGTCCTGCAAGGGAAGGCTGTAGTGTAAATTCTTGATCTTTCTGTTCAGTGACATTGGGAATGGCATTTCCTTTCAAGTCTGATATCCTTAGTGGAGGACTGGAAATGGTGTTTCCTTTCAGCTCTGAAGTACTTAAGGGAGGAATAGTAATTGCAGATCTGTAGCTCCAAACCTTGAGTCTCTTGAAAGCATCTTTTTTTTAATCTAGTGCTCTAGATGCATTTCTTCCATTCCAGCAGAGAGTTTCTCCACTTTCATACAAAATCATGTCAGCAGGCTGAGTAAATAACATATAGACAGCAGATACAGCCTAAACTTCACTAAGTCCAAACAGAAAAGTTAATTCTCTGAAATGACTGTATAGCTCATGGCATGCTAATCACACTGTAGCTAGCTTATTAACATTTTAAGTTCTACGCCCCATATCTTACAGGGTAACTGCTCAAGTCCAATGACTGTATTGGCTTGTGTTGAATATAATGAACATATACAGTGAATGGTGTTTTTTAATATAAAACTGGACTTGTATCCATGACAGTATTATCAGTAGAGAGAGAGTCACATGTAACATTATTTAATGTGCTTCTTCCAGTTTGGATAACATTTTTTTATTTGTGTTGACCCCCCCCCCCCCGAATTGCCTGTGTGGACAAAGGTCATATATGCTGCTTGTCTCTGTGACTGTGCAGAACAGCTGCCCATTATGTAATACAAGCTGTGATCTGCTGATGAATAATAAAATTCATTTTAATATGAATCCATGAATAATAAAATTAGGGACTTGAGCAGCATGGCTCAGAAGATATTTACTTACTTGATATGAGTTGGTACATTACACTGTACCTCACAAGAATACCATTTCATGTCTGGCTACATCTCTATTTTATTAACCAAATAGTAAGGCAAAGATAGATAAAAGTCAAAACAGATAAATTATGTGTTATTAAGTAGTGATAAAGGAATATTTGAAGAGGCGAGGATGTAAATTAAGGTAAATATGACTTAAGGTATGAAGAGCCAGGTTATGGATGGATGGAAATTGAGACATCTGCATTGCCATAGGGTGGAGAGGTCTTGCCGCAGAGATTTTTTGAAGGAGGAGGAGGTGTTGCTAGATGTTCTGATAGCTAGTAGGAGAGAATTCCATAGCTTGGCAATGGAGAAGGAGTAAAGCATGTGACCAGCTGGGAGTTCAGGTATGACTACTTTCAGGAGAAGTTGATTTTTGGATCTGAATGGCCTATTTGGGTGGCAGTGGGTTAAAATAGAAGTAAGGGCTGGGCAGTTTGAGGGTTTGTAAATGATTTTGTGTGCTGTGATTAGTTGTAGATAGGTTAGATAATGTGGAAGCTTGAGCCAGTTAAACGATTATAGGGAGATGCAGTGATGGGAAGAATATTTTGCATTGGTTGCAAACTTGGTGACCTTGTTGTAGCAGGACACAAGCTTAGTTTTTAGGGATGATTGAATATTGGTAAGGAGGGAAGCACCATACAGTAGAGAATTTAGGAGAAAGGTTAAGGCAAGAGTATGCTTAGTGGAGCAGTTAAGAAAGTATTTATGTCTGTAGAGACTGCCTAGTTTTTTTGGTTTGTTTTTTGATATTATTGTGGATGTGGAGGTCAAATGTCAGGTTTTCATCAAGAACAACTCCCAGCAATTTAGTGTGGGAGACAACCTTTATAATGGTGTTGTTTTGAGAATGAATGTTGAAATCTGTCTTGTTAACAGAGCGTTTTTTTTTTTTAGGATTAAATAGTAGCAATTTGGCTTTGTTAGAGTTTAGAGCCATCCACATTTCAGTAGTGGTAAAGGCATTCTGGGTTATTTGCAGAAGTTCTGTTATTGATTTAGCAGAACAGATAATGGATGAATTATCTGCATATTGTGCAACAGATCCATTTTTAAGAGTGGTGTGGAAGTAATTTATAAAAATACTGAAAAGAATGGGTCCTAAGATGGAGCCCTGGGGAACACCTGTACAAGACTCAAGAAAAGGAAAGAAAGAATTGAGCCATCTAGTAGATTACTCTCTGCCTTTTAAATAGTTTGTGAACCAGTTTAGAGCTGGGGAGATACCTAGGGTGGAGAGTTTACTGGTGGGAGACCATATCAAAAGCTTTTGATAGGTCAAGAAAAAGTGAGGATACAAATTTACCAGTGTTTCTAGCTTGATTAACTGTGCCCATAAAGGAAATGAGAGCAGTGGTAGTGCTGTGGCCTAGCCTAAACTCATGTTGAGTTGGAGAGAGGAGTTGGTTTAGTAGTAGATAGTTTAGAAGTTGATAATGGATACATTTTTCCAGGATTTTAGATTGAGGGGAGAGAATGGCAATGGGTCAGAAATTAGAAATATCTGTATTACTACCACCTTTATGGAGGGGAGAATATATGCTTTTTTTCCAGATAGTAGGCACACAGGACTCTTGAAGGGATGTATTGAAAAGTATGTTAATGGGATAGGCAATGGATCTTGCTGACATTTTGAGGTATTCTGGGGGTAAGTTGTCAGGGGCACTGGAGCCAGGTCTCAGTTGTAGGAGCAGTTTAGTTATAGTAGCAGTAGGTATGGGGAAAAAGAGAAGGTGGGTAGGGACGGGGTTGTGGTATCCTGTGAAGGAGGTGATAGTGGATGAAAGTTAGCATTAGGCTTAGTTTAGGGAAAGGTGGTGGTGAGTTTAGCTATTGTGTTGATGAAATGTGAGTTGAAGGGGGTGGCTATTTCACTGGCTGTTTTCTCAGGGAATGGGCAGGGGTTATTTTTGGTACCAGGATTAATTAGAGATGAGATGGAATTCCAAAATGACTTTGGATTTTGTTTGTAATTTTTTGGGAGGTTAAGATAATATTCTTTGCTGTCATTAATGACTAGGTGCTTTGCTTGATTCTGGAGCTATCTAAATTGCAGGAGATCAGTAGGACTTTTGTAGTTTTGCCATTTTTTCCATATTTTGTCCCTGGCAGTCATGATTTGCTTAGTAGTTTTAGAGAGCCATATGGCGTGATTTGTTTTTACTCTTTTTTGTCTTACTGGGGCTTGTCTGTTTAATGTATTGAGGAATGTGGAGTTAAAGAACTCAACATCCTCATCAAGGGGCAGGATTTTTAGTATATTCCAATTGATGTTTCTAAGGGTTTCATTAAGAGTTGTAAGATTAAATATGCTTAGATTTCTAGTTTCTTTGTATTGGTGTTGGGAAGATATTGGGTTGGTTTTACAAAGTGTATTGTGTGGAAAGTGGTCACTAATGCTGCAATAAGTGTGCCTGCTGTTGAAATTTTGCTTGGATTAGAGACTATTATCCAGTCAAGAACTGAGCCACTGTCTTTACTTTTGTTGGGTCTAGTTGTATCTGTTATCAGCTGTGTAAAGTTGAAGAGGTTGATATTAGATGCTGGCGAGTGACCTGAGAAATCCAGCCAGCTTATGTTTACATTGCCTAGGATAATTCTTTCATTATTTATATTGTTTGATATCCAGGCAAGAATATCTTCTAAAAGGGGAATATTGTTACCTGGGGGATATATATGGCTATGATGCAGAGATACTTAGAATCATTCAGTTTAAGAAGTGATATGAGTATCTCGGCTGTAGAGAATTGAGGAATAGGGTTGGAAAATAGGACAACAGTGAAGGTATTAGGAAAGAGTATAGCAATGCCTCCTCCTTTTTTATGGTCCCATAGACAGGCATACCCTGGGGGGAGGAATTCTGAACCGTTTATGTAGGGTTTCAGCCAAGTTTTGGTTACAGCTAATATGTCTGGTTTATTCAGGGATATCCAGGCATGGAATTCTGGTATTTTGTTTCTGATACTTTGAAGACTGATTGTTGTGAAATTTAGTGATTTATGTAAACTAAGGAGGTTGGCATTCAAAGGGATGGGTCCTGGATTTGGGAGAATATTTCCAGATAGGAATATGTTAGATTGCTTGCACCGGTAGGTGAAAGGTGGGAGTTTTCTTTTTAAGTGAGTGGAAATAGATATATAGTTGTGAATGCTATTATGGATAGGAAGTAGTTTTAGTTTAGTATGTAGAAGTATGTCAAGTGTGTACAAGCTAGGGGATGTGTCTGAGTTGCTGGGGAGAGCTGAGGATTGCATGTCAATTATAGATGTGATTTTTTTGAGAAGTAGAAGTTGTGTGTAAGGATGTTAGTTGAGATAAGAGGCATAATAGAAGGGCAAGGGGGCAGCAGTGAGACAGAGGTGTATGAATAGAGAACATATTAGGTAAGGTAAAGTAGTATTGTGAGGTGTTATTTGTTAGTGAAAGCTTAGATAAAGTGATATGAGGATACTAGATTGTTTTGAGGGTGCATCAAATGGGTGAATGTTTTATTAGTGGTTGATGGACTGGTGGGGTGTTAATTGTTATTGGATGATTGAATGGGAAGGGGAGTTAAATATTATTGGAGTGGGGGAGGAGCTATGGAGAGAATAAATGTAATGTAAGCAGGGGGTGGGTGGGAATGGGGGAAGGGTAGGGGAGCACAGTGAGCCTGAACATAGCCGGATGAACCACAAGTTTGACTGGTGGAAAGAATCAAACAAAAAAGTAAAAAACTATCAGCCAGTGTTGCCCAAAGTCAGTGATATAAACTTGCAGTATACTCTGTTGAAGGTTCAGCAGTGAGAGATGGATAGAGTGCCAATATTTTTTTATGGCATATTCAGCCTTATAAAATTATTAACAGGGAAATAGTTATCTACTGTCTAGATTGCTTGGGAGCTGGGAAACCTGAGACTACAGTGGCCACATAGTGTGCACATCATTAGAATACAAAGCCTTACTTAGGAGTTACATCATTAAAAGGACATACATCGTTGGCTTGTTTGGCTTGTTAGGAATGTCTTTCTAGTGATCTGATGCACATTTTCTAGAAGACTATAAACAAAATTTCAAAGGAACAAGTTTTCACTTCTCTGCTCTCTAATCGTACTCTTTCTGCTTCATTGTACAATGCCTTCTGCTACCTTTCCCAGGACTCTTTCCAGCAGTTTGATATCAATGCCCTTATACAGTCTGCACATAGTATTCAATATGTGGCTTGATTTAGACCTTTTTTAATTAATGAAGTGATTATTTATATTCATTATTCCTTCAGTTATGACTGAGATGAGCATTAATAAACAGGTTAAGTATATCTCCTTATTCCCTCAGTTATGTCTGCAGCCCCTCTGATTCTACCTTTGACCTCCTTATTCAGCCTCCCCTTCTCCTTAACCACCCCTCCCAGATACTTGAAGCTGTTGACCTGTTCTACTATTTTCCTTCTCAATTCTCGCTTTCTTCTGTTTTCCCTATTTACTGCCATTACAACTGTCTTAGCTCTACTCATTTTCATCCCATATGCCTTCTGTTTTGCACTCCATTCCCATATAATTTGTGCAAGTTTTTATTCAGAGTCTGCCTGTAATACCACATCCTCAGAATACAGCGACTTTGTTTATCCATCTCTTGCAACCTGATTGATAATCTAATCCATCATCAGTATGAATAGCAGTGAGCTTGGAGATGAACCCTTATGCACAGACACTGGGAACCCCTCCATGAGTCCAAACACTGTTCATTCATGTACACAGCCGGCTTGAATGCACTCTTTTCTTTTCTTCACTGTCACAGCCCTGCTGTGGGGCATAGGCTGAAATTATGAATACTGCCTTGTCCTAATATTACAGCCTGATTGACATGCATCTGTCACTAACTCTAATGACATCCCTCAGTGTTTTCTGAAGCCTCTCCTTCACCCCAGTTCCCACACCATTTCTAGCCTGTCCCTCCAATAAGTAGTAAACTCTGAATTCCAAGCCAAGTAGCTTTTACTGCAATGAGCTTCCATCTGTCCTCTTGGATACAGAGGACATCCAGCCTCCTTTTTACTGTCATGTCATCCACTTCCAAGTTGCATCCTGTCAGTAAACCTATATTGAGTGTAGCAATCCATAATACATGTTTGGCACATTGATTGGTTTTATGTCTAGCTTTCACTCAGCAGAGCTTTCCTAGGTAATTCAAGCTGGACAACTGGACAATGGCCAACTAGTAGCTTATTGACTCAGGGCTGCTGAGCTTTATGAAGGGCACACATATTGGCAACAGAGGCACATAGACCCCTTCCACCATCAGCACAGGTTTCTGGCATAGGTCAGAGTAGGCCAGGTCCTGAACTGGCTTAGCACTGGTAAATACTCATGACTATTTGGGCAGTATTAGTAAATGAGACCAAGCCACCTAGAGACAATTTTTATACTGTTGAGTGGCTAGCCCAAAAATTAAACCTTTAGCATAATGTTTATTATTCTATTTTTTTCTTATAATGCATGCATAGATCAGAATTGTCTTTCTTATATCTACGTATTTTGACTTGCAGCCCAATGCAACTAGCATTAATGTATTTGTTTTAATTCGTCATGTGATATGTCTGGACCAGTAGATAAACTAGGTGTTAAAACATATTATAGCAAGAATTCTAGAACAGAGATCAGAAACAAATTACATTTTCCAGTGTGGCCAAAATTAAATTTCTCATGAGAAGAATCACCACCAAAGATGCAGATATTTTTCAGTTTTAATATTAGCAGACCAGACCAGCAGCAATCTTGGTAACAGATCTTAAAAAAAAACAGTCCTTAGCTTGCATGCATTACAACAGCATAAACCAATACACTATCAATAACTTTAGCTAAAAGTCACACTTAAAAAAAAAGAATTCCAAGTATAAAATACTCCAAAGTGTCATAGGTTCATAGTGTAGTTCTGTGAACTTTTAGGGCTACCCACATCACAATGTTGAGGATCAAAACTGCAATCACCAGAAATTCAGAATGTCATCCACAATGTTTTCCTTGGTTTGGAATGCAGAAAACTTGAAGACAGTATATTTAGTAGTAGAGGGTTAAGAACAAAATGCCACATGAGAAGTAGAGCAGTACAGACCCTCCAAAATATGTTCAAAATGTTCTACGTTTCTTAATTTGGGCACTTACAGTTGTGGATGCTGAATTTAGGATAGGATATAAGTACTACATATGTGTTACCACTTAAATGCTTGGAGATTACAGTTCTTTGGACATCTTCACATAGTTATATGAATAGAAAAAAGATGGCACTAGACAGGAGTACCCCAAAAGACTGGTATTATTTACAAAAAAATAAGTTTTATAATTGTAATACACTGTAACAGAGATGTGGGTAAATAACAAAAGATAAAGTAATCCAACCAAGAATCCAAAAGAAGGAGACAGAATTGAAAACAAGATTCTTTTATTCCACAACGAGCTCTTTCAACCGAATTACATCAACTTCATCTGAAAAACTGCCATTGTGCACACAACTCTTTAAATATAAGTAACAAGTCACATCATTTATAAAAAAAGACATCGACTTTAAGACATTATTAGACTTTTACCATTGTTTTGGAATAAAATAATCTTGGTTTCACTTCTGCCTCCATCTTTTGAATTCTTAGGTGTGGGTAACTTATACTTTACCCAGGGTAGGGAAGCACAAATTTGATCACTAAGGCTGGAGCCTCATGACCAAATAATGTCCCGCAATATGGGTAAAATATAATTTATCTGCATTCTTTGCTATGGTGTTCTCTGATATTCATGTCATGCCTCCATTTACTGAATGATAAATTGATGTTTGGAGACATTGAAATACTGTTTTTTAAGATGAGTAGTAGAATTCTTTCTTTTTTCTTCCTCTTATGTTGTTTGCTCCCATGGCACACCACATATTCAGATTGTTTCTACTGATTTATATGTAATTTTTATGGAGATTGTGTTCATTCTGTAAACATCTTCAGTGGAGAATACTCTGCATGTATGCGTGCTCATTTGCTATTTTGTAAGTGCATAAAAGGCAATGTTGTGTCACTGCTGTCTGTAAATCTACTTTCTTGGATTCCATTGTTCCCTTAGTTTCTCCTGTCTTTCTTAGGCAGTCCAACAATATTTCTAGTGATATTAACTCAGTGATAGAGATGGATGAATTCCTGAACTGAGAGCTGGAGGCATCTGCGAGGGAGAGTAGCAGTGACTGGTCAGTGTTGGCTCATGTATCCTTGGAAGAGGTAAGTGGTCCAGCCTACTACAGTGCCACCACCTACCAGACAGTAAGGTGCACAGCATGTGGGTATGGGTGCCAGACTTGTTTGTGAAATACTAATGATCGACACTCATATGGCAGTAAAGTGCACACCATGTGGGTGTGGGTGCCAGACTTGTTTGTGAAATACTAGTGATCGACACTCATATGGCAGTAAAGTGCACACCATGTGGGTGTGGGTGCCAGACTTGTTTGTGAAATACTAGTGATCGACACTCATATGGCAGTAAAGTGCACAGCATGTGGGTGTGGGTGCCAGACTTGTTTGTGAAATACTAGTGATCGACACTCATATGACAGTAAGGTGCAGAGCATGTGGGTGTGGGTGCCAGACTTGTTTGTGAAATACTTGTGATTGACACTTATATGGTCAAGCACCAAAGTGCTACTACTAATCTTCTCCCTTGAAGGCCAACTTGCAAGTGGACTGGAGATCATCCCTTTCCTGGTGATGGTGCAACCTAGGATTTGGTATATATAAGTAATAGGAGGTGCAGGGGTACAGCTTCCCACATGAGTGGGAATCTTCTTTTACCCTATTTTGCCTCACAAGCTATATGAATAATAGTGTAGTTACCCACACTTTTATGCATACTATATAAAGTATTCTGCATAGTCTATCTGTCCAAAATGTACTATATAATTGTATATGTATATGGCTTATCTGTCTTCTCTGTTAACCTCTTTATACATTGGATACCTCTGCCATGAATCAAAGTTGATTTCATAACTTGTAGCCATATAATTGTGCAATGTTCCAAGTGATTCTCCTGATTGATACTCTTTTTGTAACTCAGCTACACTTTGGAAACTCTTGTTTAGCAAATTTCTATTATCTTGTATTTTGTTATGGAGCTTTTATCCCCGGGCCTCCACAGAAAATTGTCTCATTTCAGCCCAGTGGACTTTCCCGGTCAACAAAAGCAAATAAATAAATAAATGAGTGGATGCGGGGGGGGGGGGTATAATTTGGAGTACTTTTCACATTAAAAGTGTTTAACTCCATTTGTGATTGCTTTTTTGTAAATCAGTCACAAATTAGTTGATTTCTTGTCAGGGAGCTGGCTAAGGACATGTGCTTAGCTCTGCCACATCACATCCATGTGGTGTAATAACTTTCACAATGCACATGATCAAACTAAAAAGAACAGCATGCCTTATTTTTGAGGATGTACATATAAACTGTCAAGGAAGCGTTAACGTCAAACTTACAGAAACCTTTTGTGGCTGCCTCAGTGATGGCAAAGCCATGACCAGATCTTGCCAGTGATGAGCATCTAATAGGCTTGGTTGCAGCAATGGCCAGAAAGCAACCAGTAATGGGAGGAAGAACAAACAAATTAAGAGTTTCTTTACCACTGTTAATAGCTAATATGATTATGCTGTGAGTCTCATACTGTATATAGTTGTTGCTATACATAGTTCACATTTCTCACTTCATTTCATACTGATAATAGTAGGTGCCACCACACATAAGTCAATAATGCTTTTATTCAATTTCTGTTAGAGAAAAAAACAGCAGTATCACACAATTACTTAATATTTACTAAAATCTTGCAATGTAAGCTGTATTTTGGCAATATTGTATTGTATTGTTTTTCCCATGTTAAATCACAACAGTTACCTTGATTTGAGATAAAACAAATATACACCCGGTTTGTTCATTTGAATTGTATTGCCCTTACTTAATAAAATACTTTTTAGAAGCTCTTTACATAGGATCTCCCAGTACTGGTGTTTCGCACTGTGACCAGCACTTCACATCTCACTGAATGCCACCCTGTGCTTTCGCTTTCTTTCATGTCTGTCAAAGGGACTACTTGACACAGCTGCAGTACATGTACAGCTGTGAAGCCTACAGAGAAGGCAGAGGAGGAAATAGTTGGTGCGTGCTCCATGATTCAGAAAACTGTCTCTAGTGTTTCATAACAGTAACTAGAATTCAGTGGCATATTATTTTTTTTAAATAAACAGTAACAAATGATGTTGATTAGGCATTATTTTATTACTGTCTTATATTACTCACATTATAATTTGGGTGTGTGGGCATATAAATTCAAACTTGTAATATATCATATCTGAAATTTGAACGTATTCTTTTCATTGAAAAAAAAACGTGCTTGATGCTTAGTAAATGTGTATCAGAAAGTAACAACTTTGGCTAAATAATTTTGTGGGGAGAGAAAAGCAATAAATACAAAACAGTTGTTATGTAATCTATAAAGCATAAAACAAAATATCTCAGATTTGTGCAACAATCTGGCAGATTGGTTACCCACAGCACATATGTGCATTGTTTCTTCTTGAAACAAGACCCACTAACAGTTAACAGAGAATTGTCTCACATTGCCACAGTTAACCTTGGCACGTCAGGTTAAGGTACTAGTTCATGTTCACAATGTGCTGTAGCACTACAAACGTCTGTTGCGCCTTAAGGTATTTACAGCACAGCATAAATCATCAGAATTTTGTCATGTTGTGATCAGCATTGGTACAATATCAAGCCAACAGAAATCACATACCCCTCAGTAGGTACAGTCAGACATATTGCTATCACATACCCACACAATGTCTTACTGCTAGAGACTAATAAAAGCCTGCCCTCTCTCAAGTATCTGTGGAATCAGCACTCGTAAAAAGCATGACTATAGAAAGTAAATCTATGAGAGAAAGTCACTATACTTGGGTGTCTTGAGTTCCTTCCTTTTATCTCAGTATTTGTTATACCTAGGTTTATGTTCTTCTCAACCCTTAGCTAAGTATCAAGCAAGCTAAAAAAATTACTAAATGCTTTCTAAGAGCATCCATTGGCTGTAATGTGTTCTGAAATCTGTAGGTGGCATTAGCAGTATAGTACAGAAAGGTGATCAACCTTATCTGGATCAAAAAATTTAAGCCATCTTATGACTTAAATGAATACCTTGAACAACAGATTGTCAGGAGGGAGGCACAGTGGAGCAGCAGTTACATTGTTGCCTCACATCAAGAGGTTCTCCGGTTTTGTTTCTTGGGTCTATATCAGAACATCAAAGTATTAAAACATCAAATGTACTGATATTTAACACTATTCAGTGAACACTAAGAATAGCAAAGCTGCAGAACAGTGAATTCTTTCCTCGGAAAAGAATTTGGTTGGCCGTTTATGTGGCTTCGCTATTCTTAGCAGTGTGGTGGAAAGTTACGGGTTGGGTTCAGATAAGTGTGCGATTGTTTGTACATTAGGGTTAGGGGCGGGTTAAGTGAGTTAGCTTTAGGGCGCGGGTTAGGCGTGTGTGCAATAGTGACAGACTTTAGGGTTAGGGGCGGTTTAAGTGAGTTAGGGTTAGTGCACGGGTTAGGTGAGTGTGCGATAGTGACGGACCTTAGGGTTAGGGTTAAGGTATGTGGGTAGAAAGTAGTGTATGTTTAGTTTAGTGTAGCGTTAGAGGTAGGAATTTAAGTGTATGTGTGCGGTTGCTGTTTGTTTGATGTGCTTGTGTTGTGTGTATGTGTTTCGGAACAGCAAATTTTTTCCATGGGAAAAAAATTTGCTGTTCTGAATGTTCAATAGTTTCGTGTTTAGATGTTTTGGGCCAATGAAATAGCATTCGCTATTTTCATCTTTCAATAACGTGATATAAACGTGGATTCTCAGCTGGGGTGCCTTCTGTGTGGAGTTTGCATGTCCTCCCTGTGTTCATGTGTGTTTCCTCTGGGAGCTCTGGTTTCCTCTCACATTCCCAAGACATGCTGCAGGTTGATTGGACATTCGAAATTGGCCACAGGTGTGGATGCGTGTGTGTGTGTGTGTGTGTGTGTGTGTGTGTGTGTGTGTGTGTGTGTGTGTGTGTGTGTGCCTTCTGGGGAAGGTTGGGCACAGGGTTAGCAACTCAACACAGTAAAACTCTACTGCCACTCATTCTGCATACACCAATGATCCACTTGTGGAGATCCCTAATGGAGGAGCCAAAAGGAGAAGAAGAAGAAGAACAGATTGTCAAAGAACAAGTTGAGAACTGTACTACGACAGCTTTACATTGATCTGTAAAGACAGTGAAAAAGCTACCTTCTACCAGGGCCCTTCATGGAAGTTATTTCGTTGAAAGATAATATACACCAGTCAGAACCCTAATGAGTTTCCAAAGAACCAACAATAGGTAAACTTCCACACCTTCCACTGAGTGAGCAATCTGCTCCTCTACTGCCACCAGCTAAAAAAGACTGACTTGACTGCTAACCTTGTCAGTACCCACACAGAAATATCTTATAGTCTCATGGTCCAACAGTGTAAACCTGTCAGTAAAAAACAGCTAACAAACTAAACATACTGTGGCAGAAGAGAGAGTTACACTAGAGAAGAACAATTTACCATTATGAGTTCTTTGTCTAACTGTAATATAGTGTTTCTTCCCTTCTTACCTCCTCAGTATTCATCACATCTTGGAGAACAACTGAGCTGTGAATCCCACCCGAAATAAGATGCTCCGGGGAACATTCCATTAGCCAATGTAGCAGCAAACCTCCCCCAAACCTTTAGATAAACAACCAGCTTATACTGTTTGACAAAGTTATGAGCAGAGGAACACGTCACATCTTTGTAAATATCAGCACTAGAGAGTCATCCAGGAGAGGTCATAGAGGCACCAGTGTCTCAGTGAATGAAAACTGAACTGACTTGTCCATTTGTTTGCAGGAGTCCTAAAAGAGAATGTAATCAGCTTGTTCAGATACAGTGGGCCAGATTCACAAATGCCTAAACAAAGTGTACACTAAGTGCACACAATCTGTATTCAAGAACATCCCTACCACATTTTTGTGCTTTCTAATCACTAAGAAAGATTGCACCAAGTGTTCATGCAATCTACCTATTGTGGTAACCTCAATGAATCCCCCTCAGTATTTAAGGCTGCAAGAAAATCAGTAGGAAAACTAAAATTAGGAGGAAGAAGGTGTGAGTTATGCTTGTGTTGTCTGTTCGATGAAAACTCTGTAAACTTAGTGTAGGCATTAATGAATCCCAGGGTGCATGTATAACATATTCTAGTCAAACAAAACAAAAAGCTAGTTGAATTTTCTGAAAGGCTTTGTACTATAAGTTATGCACAAGCTAGTCAGATTTTTACTTCACATATAGACAAGTGACAGCTCATGAGGACTCATACTAGGCAAAATCCTCTCACCTGAATTTTCAAAGTGTGTATAATAAGTGGACAAGTACATTTTCTTACTAAAGGCAATGGCTAGTGTTATCTTAGGCATAAAGAAGAGGGTTTGGGAAAAGCAAAAGTCTGCCTTTATGGAGCACCGAACATATCTGGGATACCATATGTGGTTGCATTTCATATACCTTACTTGCCAAGGTTATAGCCATCAGCAAATTTGTCTTTCTTGTTAGAAACTTCAAAGAGCCAAATAAGCCCATGAAAAAGGATGCTTACTAAAAAAATCCACGGCAAAACTGAAATCTCAAGGAGAGCAGAGAGTTCTCTCTTAAGGTCTCAGGTGAAGAATACCTTTAAAAACAGCTTAACTGCAAATAATTAACACAATGTAGGACCCCCAAGGAGACATGGTGAGGATTCTGACTAATGTATATTCAGTTAGGAATAAGCAAGGCCCTGCTGAGCGAACTGAGACAAGTAAGCCAAAGTCAATGGTAATTTTATTTGAAAAAGGAAACGCCTTCAGAATGGAAGCAAAAATTAAAATCTGTTCCAGTCAGTAGAATGTGACCTCATAGCAACTTTTATTTTATTAATTTAAGTTGAAGAATGTAGAATGAACCTCAGGGGCCTATTATTAGCCAGAACCTGTTAAAGTGGTTAAAATTCTGAAGATGAAATCATATGCGCAACATAATAGTAAATGGAGAAACTCAGAGTAGTAATGAGAAACATATGCAGCAACATTCATGTGTTACGTCACCACTTCATTGAAGATTTATCTCAGTATAAGATGTTAGAAAATATATTACATGCAATGAGAAAGAACATGTCTGTTTTTATAGCTTCATTCAAAATTTTAACCGCATTCACAGATAACGCTAGACTGCGAGGACTCAGATTGTTAGTATCCAGGCAGGTGGAAAGACAATAAGACTTGACAGAGGACCTTCCCTCCTACCAAGAAATGGAATGGAGTGGAAAGTGAAGGTACTGGGAGGCAAATCAGCAAAGATCACAAAACACGTAACAGAGCAGCAGTTGCCTTCACCAGATTAAAACTACAAAAATCATTTTTTGAAGACTTTATAACCTAAGGAATATGCAAAATCATACACTAGACCCCCAATTTTATGGAAAAGTATCCTGAGAACTTGTCAATAAAAAAGAAAATTAGTCATTGTGAGACGAGACAAACAGGTAAGCTGCCTAACAAAAGAAGAAATATCTGATGATTTAACTGCATTCTAGATCAATACAGCTTCTGTGGCAGACAGTGTCTGCCAAAGCACTGCAATCTTCAGATAGATGCCGTACCATGAGGTAGATAGTCATTGGCAATGCTATTTTTCAATCATTCACTACCGTTCTACATAGCTGATAGAAATAAGAACCCCTCTCTTTATGTGCCATACTATCACGGTATTGTACCACAAACCCTGCATTTTAATCAATCCCAGACAGGTTTTTTTGACACAGAGTCTGATGCCGCATTGTAAAATCTGGTAAAATGAATAGAACAAGAAAAATGTCTTCCTTCAGTTCCTTGAAGTGCCTCTTCCACCATTTCAGTTTCCCAAGGAAATGGGAGTCAGATGGATCTGTTTTTCCAAGGAGTCTGCTACTTAATTCTATAGAAATCTGCAGTGGGGATGAAATTTTCTAATTTGAAATATTACATAATACATGTGGCCATATGACCCTGAACATAGTGGAAGAGTCTTGATGTCAATATGTCCATGTGTGGCATGAGTGAGAGTATATTAAGAATCTTGTCTACAGACTAAAAACCCTCATTGAGCCTGTGGCTAAGTTTGCTTTTAGAAACATTACTTGATGTAATACCATGAGGCCTTACTCTGCCTTATTGATTTTCAGGCCTAAGGAATGCATAAAGAGTATAAAGAACATTAAGACTTAAATTGTCTACAAGTTGTTATTCTAAATAAGCAGTCAACAGTCATCAGGTCGTGGCATATGTCAATATTCCTTAACCTATAAACTGCAGTGTCTGCAGCCATATATTGTATAAAAATGCTGGGAGGTTGGTCTCAGCCAAATGTGAAAAGTGTGAAGTGAAAATTATCCTTACCCACCTAAAACGTGGAGAACTTTCTGGGTGCTAGAAAAATTGAAATATGTCACTAAATGCCCTAGAGGTCTAGGTTTGTCATAATGTTAATTTGACATTTAAAAGTTATTGCTAAGGATTAAGGCTTGGAGTTGTTAATTAACAGTTTCTGAAGTCATTCCCTCACCCTCCATATGACTATTATATGAGTCTGAGCAAGTCTGGGGACACTGTAAAGATTAGTTATAGAGCAAGGATTGTCAAACTTTTCATCTTATACCCTATTTACAATAACCCCATCAGTAAGTCCTTTGAAAGAGTTTTTTGCTTTGTCCTGAACTGTTGTATTCTGCCTCCACCTGAGGATAATGACAAAAGAGACATAGCGGCTACTTACGACACATACAAGATGGTGTATTTCACACTGATGGTAATATGAAATGGAGAAGTCATTTAGCTAATGATGATTTCCACTGGTCTGACAAAGCTAGTTTATCAATCCCTTCCCATAAAGCAAATAATGGTTTATGGTTATATGTCCGATAACCTAGACTGCAAATGATGTCATTATGAAGTAGCACATTCTCAAGCTCACTGATTTGTATATTAAGGTTAAATGATTTCTAGGCAGCGCTATACTCTGTAGCTGGCAATAATGAGCTTTCCTTGTTACTGTGACCTCCATATATAGAATTATCAGCTCAATAAAGTTTAGGCCTCATCTGGAAAGTAGAATTGAGTCTTTTGAGCATGATTATACCCCCAATACAATTCTGATCTTTTTATTCTAACCTTATGCAGCATATTCTACAAAACTAGAAGAAAGACCCAGAAAAGTTAGTGCGTGTGTGTGTGTGTGTGTGTGTGTGTGTGTGTGTGTGTGTGTGTGTGTGTGTGTGTGTGTGTGTGTGTGCGTGCGCACGCGCATCTATGTATATCTGTATCTATATTTATTTATACACACACACACACACACACACACATATATATATATATATATATATATATATATATATATATATATATATATATACGGCATATCCATGTACCACCCCTCCACGTACCAACTCGAAAGATGCACATTCTGTTACAACAGTGATATTGTCAGTGCTTAAACATGCATATATGCAGTTTCATGCAATTTCTGTAGAATCATAGAGGCAGGTGAGCAGGTTCATAAATCATGCATTGCATAGTTACAGACAGATATAGACAAACTGATGTAGCTTTTAACAGAGGGTAATATAGATGAAGGAGACTGCTTACAATACAGACCTAGAGTTTGAAGTTCTTCAGTAGTGCATTAGTGCGACAGGAGTTTTAAGTACAGAGGTTTCAGGCAGATGAAAGAGGTAATATGTCAATACATAAGGGTTTATGGCTTGATTAGGTTATATGATCTGAGATATTACATTGGCATTTTGACATTTTTAGGAGGTGCATTTTTAACTGAGACTGGGTTTTGGGTAAGTGGATGTGCCTTTAAGTGAGGCTGGTATGGCTTCACAGATTTTCGCACCTAGAAAAAGTAAAGCAGTTATTTGTGAATTTCAGTTGGATTTGAGGAGTCTGTAATGAGGATAGAAAATAGTCAAGGTCTCTAAGGCTGTAGGTTGGGGAGTCTCATATTAGTTTGGAAGCCGGTGGTGAGAAAGTATGGTTTTGTAGTAATTTGAACAGCTGTGATCAGAGAAAGAGGTGTTTGACAGGAAACTATATTGCTTTGTTTTGTAGTGTTGTGCAGTGGTGTTCTTCTTTTGGTAAGTGAGTGACAAACCTGCATATTTTATTGTTGAGTATTTGAATGAGAGTCTGATTTCATTCTGAGGCATATGTATTAAGGGAAGGCAATATTCTAGTTGAGATAGTAAAGTGCCCTTTCTACTGCAATTTTGTTGAGTTTTCAGAAGAAAAGGAGATTTTGTTAGTCTGGAAAAGTAATTGGTTTATTTTTCTTCTTATATTGTCTAAGTGTAGGGAGAAACTGAGAGAAGGATCTAGTCAGACATCTAGGTATTTAAATGACTTAGTGTTTTTTACAGTGACATTGTCATGGCAAATAATTTGCACTGTGGAGGTGGCTTTGCTTAAAGGAAGGATTTTTTTTTTTTTTGGTTTGGAATGACCTGAGTATAGGTATATTGTTAGTGATGCAGTGGATTGGGTGGAGGAAGTCTGATTGAACTTGTTTTTGTAAAGCTGTGAGGGATTTTATTCAAGTTACAAAGTACCTTCTCAACAGCACAGAATAAGAGTGGGAAGCAAGGAAGATCTAAAGGCAGCTTGTTGGTAAATCTGAAGAAAAGGAGTGGATCAGGAAGGGGGCCTTATGGAACGCTTCGCTTCAGATAGGCTTCAAATAAGCTATTTTAATTAATTAAACAATATCTACAGAAAATGCTATTTAATTCATTAAATATCCATGAAGTAGGCATACTTTGCAGATTTTTACCAAATGAAGAACTACAAAAGCCTTTCACAATGAGCTGAAGATGTAAAGATCCTGCACCAGATGGCTTAATTTCAGAATTATATAAAGTGTTATCATACCAGCTGATACCATATGTATGCAAATATTTCCAAGGTATTTATGCAAAAGGCATTACCTCCCATCTCCACCCATTCTGTTAACATAGTTCTGTCCCAGCTTAATAAACCAACTGACATCCCTGTATACTTTAGATCTATTTATGACAGACATCTACAGAGATGTCTGTCATTGAATCAGAGGCAGCGATAAGAGCACCTGACATCTTGGGGTAGGACTATGTCATGGAAATGTATTTGCACAAAATTATGTGGCTTAGCTTGATGAGAGAAACACTCTGACTGCCTTCACTGTTGTTACCTAAAACTCTTGATTTAAAAAATGAGCAGATTTTCTTCTTATGGAGAGAGTAGAAGGACCAATGTACACTTGATTATGGAATGAAGAGTCATTGGTTATTGTCACAGGATTTGTACACTTAAGTTAGTCCCTGCTTCTGGAAATGCTGGTGTTTATAATCTCCACATTTGAATCTTCAAGCATTGCCTTTTCTGGGTGAAACTGCTGCCTGAGTAATTTCCTTTAAAAAGGGAGAAGACCTGGTGGAACAGATCTTGAAATGTATTGTACCTGGTGAATTAAACATATGCTTTGCATTCTCCATAATTTTGCTCCTGTCAAGCTTTTTTTCAACAATTACTGAGAAACAGGAATAAGTCAAAATATTTCATCATAGAAAGCATCTGAAAGTCTTTGACATCACCTGGAGTGTCTTCATCTCTGGATGCATATTAATGACTAAACCTGAAACAGCATCCCTGAAACAGGAATCCAGTGCACCATATCACCACTTAGTGTATAGCCTATCGGTTATCTTCAACCTTAGATATGTTTTTCCTGTGGTGAAACATTAGAGATGCTTTGGGCCAGGTCATCTGTTTGTTTTAAAATCTCACTGTAGCACTGTAATATATGTCTGCTATTAGCTTCCTCTTAGTACTCAGTACAGGGCTGCAGAAGTATAAACGTTTTGCCATATGTATCCACAATCCTGCTATCTATGTGATTTGGCAAAAGTATTAAGAACCTTAATTTTCTTGAAGCTTTTTAGTAGATATATGTATAACATATTCCACAATGAGGTACAGATTTTGTTCAACAGAACTCAAACTGCACTTGTTCTCTGCATACACAAATCGGATTTTTGCAGCAAGCTGCTGTTAATTAGACACTAAGGTCACTATACAAATCTTGGAAAAAAGATTTGATAAGAGAAAATGCCAGTATTTTAAATCCACCAGTCCTCGGCAACTCTGTATTTCTTGGGGAGAAGGTTTTTTTAGTCATCTATTCAAAATGGCATTTCTTTAAATTTAATGTCTCCCCAAATGAGACACCTTCTAGAAAGAAGAAGGCGGGAAGTAAGCCAAGAGGATAGGAAATCTAGTCAATATAGTCTAAAGATTTCCCATCTTCATCAGAAGCTGAGAAGCTTGCATGATACATCTGTCTTTTTTTTTTAATATGAACACTCTCAGAAGTAGTAGTCTTAGGAGGAGCTTCTGAAGATTTATTAGCCTGCTGAAATAAAGTAGAATGCAGCTAGTCACTTTTCTTATGATCAAATAAAACCAGTGACAGCACCACTGTCCAGATTTCTGATGTCTGATCTGTGACTGCATCACCCCTTTGCGTCTTTTCACAATATATAAATTTCAGTTTAGACACTGGCATCTGCCCCACAGATGCCTAACCTTTGGATGCTATCACCCACTGATGGAGTATCAGGCACCCAAGGGGTTCCTGAGCCAAAAACAGTACAAGAGCTAAGCCAGTGTTCTGCACTAGACACTTGAAAAATGTGATTCAGGGTACATGATTTTATTTCTGCAAAGTGAAAAGTTTAACAAATGTTATTGGTAAAGGCACTACCTGACCCAGAACTGCTTCTCAACCTAGAGCCTCGTTTGAGGCAATGAGGAGGAAAGGGTGAAAATGGGCACCCAGAACTGCTTCTCTACCTCATGCCTCCTTTGAGGCAATGAGGAGGAAAGGGTGAAAAAGGGCACCCAGAACTGCTTCTCTACCTCACGCCTCCCTTGAGTCAATGAAGAGGAAAGGGTGAAAATGGGCACCCAGAACTGCTTCTCTACCTCATGCCCCCTTCGAGGCAATGAGGAGGAAAGGGTGAAAATGGGCACCCAGAACTGCTTCTCTACCTCACGCCTCCATTGAGGCAATGAGGAGGAAAGGGTGAAAAAGGGCACCCAGAACTGCTTCTCTACCTCACGCCTCCTTTGAGGCAATGAGGAGGAAAGGGTGAAAATGGGCACCCAGAACTGCTTCTCTACCTCACGCCTCCATTGAGGCAATGAGGAGGAAATGGTGAAAAAGGACACCCAGAACTGCTTTGCTACCTCACGCCTCCTTTGAGGCAATGAGGAGGAAAGGGTGAAAAAGGGCACCCAGAACTGCTTCTCTACCTCACTCCTCCTTTGAGGCAATGAGGAGGAAAGGGTGAAAATGGGCACACAGAACTGCTTCTCTACCAGAACTGCTTCTCTACCTCACGCCTCCTTTGAGGCAATGAGGAGGAAAGGGTGAAAAAGGGCACCCAGAACTGCTTTTCTACCTCACTCCTCCTTTGAGGCAATGAGGAGGAAAGGGTGAAAATGGGCACCCAGAACTGCTTCTCTACATCACACCTCCTTTGAGGCAATGAGGAGGAAAGGGTGAAAAAGGGCACCCCGAACTGCTTCTCTACCTCATGCCTCCTTTGAGGCAATGAGGAGGAAAGGGTGAAAATGGGCACCCAGAACTGCTTCTCTACCTCATGCCTCCTTTGAGGCAATGAGGAGGAAAGGCTGAAAATGGGCACCCAGAACTGCTTCTCTACATCACACCTCCTTTGAGGCAATGAGTAGGAAAGGGTGAAAATGGGCACCCAGAAGTGCTTCTCTACCTCACGCCTCCTTAGAGGCAATGAGGAGGAAAGGGTGAAAATGGGCACCCAGAACTGCTTCTCTACCTCACGCCTCCTTTGAGGCAATGAGGAGGAAAGGGTGAAAATGGGCACCCAGAACTGCTTCTCTACCTCATGCCTCCTTTGAGGCAATGAGGAGGAAAGGGTGAAAATGGGCACCCAGAACTGCTTCTCTACCTCACGCCTCCTTTGAGGCAATGAGGAGGAAAGGGTGAAAAAGGGCACCCAGAACTGCTTCTCTACCTCAAGCCTCCTTTGAGGCAATGAGGAGGAAACGGTGAAAATGGGCACCCAGAACTGATTCTCTACCTCACGCCTCCTTTGAGGCAATGAGGAGGAAAGGGTGAAAATGGGCACCCAGAACTGCTTCTCTACCTCAAGCCTCCTTTGAGGCAATGAGGAGGAAAGGGTGAAAAAGGGCACCCAGAACTGCTTCTCTACCTCACGCCTCCTTTGAGGGAATGAGGAGGAAAGGGTGAAAATGGACACCCAAAACTGCTTCTCTACCTCACTCCTCCTTTGAGGCAATGAGGAGGAAAGGGTGAAAATGGGCACCAAGAACTGCTTCTCTACCTCATGCCTCCTTTGAGGCAATGAGGAGGAAAGGGTGAAAATGGGCACCCAGAACTGCTTTTCTACCTCAAGCCTCCTTTGAGGTAACGAGGAGGAAAGGGTGAAAATGGGCACCCAGAACTGCTTCTCTACCTCACGCCTCCTTTGAGGCAATGAGGAGGAAAGGGTGAAAATGGGCACCCAGAACTGCTTCTCTACCTCATGCCTCCTTTGAGGCAATGAGGAGGAAAGGGTGAAAAAGGGCACCCAGAACTGCTTCTCTACCTCATGCCTCCCTTGAGGCAATGAAGAGGAAAGGGTGAAAATGGGCACCCAGAACTGTTTCTCTGCCTCACGCCTCCTTTGAGGCAATGAGGAGGAAAGGGTGAAAATGGGCACCCAGAACTGCTTCTCTACCTCACGCCTCCTTTGAGGCAATGAGGAGGAAAGGGTGATAAAGGGCACCCAGAACTGCTTCTCTACCTCACTCCTCCTTTGAGGAAATGAGGAGGAAATGGTGAAAATGGGCACCTAGAACTGCTTCTCTACATCACACCTCCTTTGAGGCAATGAGGAGGAAAGGGTGAAAATGGGCACCCAGAAGTGCTTCTCTACCTCACGCCTCCTTTGAGGCAATGAGGAGGAAAGGGTGAAAATGGGCACCCAGAGCTGCTTCTCTACCTCACGCCTCTTTGAGGCAATGAGGAGGAAAGGGTGAAAATGGGCACCCAGAACTGCTTCTCTACCTCATGCCTCCTTTGAAGCAATGAGGAGGAAGGGGTGAAAATGGGCACCCAGAACTGCTTCTCTACCTCACGCCTCCTTTGAGGCAATGAGGAGGAAAGGGTGAAAAAGGGCACCCAGAACTGCTTCTCTACCTCAAGCCTCCTTTGAGGCAATGAGGAGGAAACGGTGAAAATGGGCACCCAGAACTGCTTCTCTACCTCACGCCTCCTTTGAGGCAATGAGGAGGAAAGGGTGAAAATGGGCACCCAGAACTGCTTCTCTACCTCAAGCCTCCTTTGAGGCAATGAGGAGGAAAGGGTGAAAATGGGCACCCAGAACTGCTTCTCTACCTCACGCCTCCTTTGAGGCAATGAGGAGGAAAGGGTGAAAATGGGCACCCAGAACTGCTTCTCTACCTCATGCCTCCTTTGAGGCAATGAGGAGGAAAGGGTGAAGATGGGCACCCAGAACTGCTTCTCTACCTCACGCCTCTTTGAGGCAATGAGGAGGAAAGGGTGAAAATGGGCACCCCGAACTGCTACTATACCTCATGCCTCCTTTGAGGCAATGAGGAGGAAAGGGTGAAAATGGGCACCCAGAACTGCTTCTCTACCTCACGCCTCCTTTGAGGCAATGAGGAGGAAAAGGTGAAATAGGGCATCCAGAACTGCTTCTCTACCTCAAGCCTCCTTTGAGGCAATGAGGAGGAAAGGGTGAAAATGGGCACCCAGAACTGCTTTTCTACCTCAAGCCTCCTTTGAGGCAATGAGGAGGAAAGGGTGAAAATGGGCACCCAGAACTGCTTCTCTACCTCACGCCTTCTTTTAGGCAATGAGGAGGAAATGTTGAAAATGGGCACCAAGAACTGCTTCTCTACCTCAAGCCTCCTTTGAGGCAATGAGGAGAAAAAGGTGAAAATGGGCAACCAGAACTGCTTCTCTACCTCACGCCTCCCTTGAGGCAATGAAGAGGAAAGGGTGAAAATGGGCACCCAGAACTGCTTCTCTACCTCACGCCTCTTTTGAGGCAATGAGGAGGAAAGGGTGAAAATGGGCACCCAGAACTGCTTCTCTACCTCACGCCTCCTTTGAGGCAATGAGGAGGAAAGGGGGAAAATGGGCACCCAAAACTGCTTTTCTACCTCACGCCTCCTTTGAGGCAATGAGGAGGAAAGGGTGAAAATGGGCACCAAGAACTGCTTCTCTACCTCACGCCTCCTTTGAGGCAATGAGGAGGAAAGGGTGAAAATGGGCACCCAGAAGTGCTTCTCTACCTCAAGCCTCCTTTGAGGCAATGAGGAGGAAAGGGTGAAAATGGGCACCCAGAAGTGCTTCTCTACCTCACGCCTCCTTTGAGGCAATGAGGAGGAAAGGGTGAAGATGGGCACCCAGAACTGCTTCTCTACCTCACGCCTCTTTGAGGCAATGAGGAGGAAAGGGTGAAAATGGGCACCCCGAACTGCTACTATACCTCATGCCTCCTTTGAGGCAATGAGGAGAAAAACGTGAAAATGGGCAACCAGAACTGCTTCTCTACCTCACGCCTCCCTTGAGGCAATGAAGAGGAAAGGGTGAAAAAGGGCACCCAGAACTGCTTCTCTACCTCAAGCCTCCTTTGAGGCAGTGAGGAGGAAAGGGTGAAAATGGGCATACTTCCATTTGTGTTGTGGCAGAATAATCTTCTGTTCTAACAGATGTAGAAGGAATGAATAGTCTTACCTCATACAGTAGGCTTGGTCACCTCAGACACCATTTCCTTCCTCTGTACTGGCTGCAGCACCTAAGGAAGGCTCTGCTAACTTTAACAATTGTAATCTTTTTCTTTCTTGCTTTACTTCTTTTCATTAAAAGACTTTTCCATAAGAAAATTTCTGGTTTACTGTACACCTTTCTTACTAGAAAATTGAGATGTTTCCTGATTGAAAACAATCAGTCCGCTATGCCCTAAAAAGGCTTGTGTATTTTTAAATACTTCATAAAAGAAGCACAATGTTTTTTGTTAACAGCATTATAAATCTCTCCTAATCAAAAATGAAGTGTAGAGTGAAGTCTTTAGGAAGAATCTGTCACCCACAAGATCACTACTTGCAATTTTCTCTTCAGTGCAGGACATTAAATAACATAAAATCTCCATTGTAAATGAACAGAAAGCAAAATCTGAAGTTTGTACCAACACTGGTAATGATTTCAACCTGGGAAATAATTGGTAAAGTTATTGGGGAAAAAAACAGGTCAACGTTAGGAGTAGGTTAAGGAGAACTGAATGGTATGCAGGGAACATTCTATTTAATACTCAAGATTCCCTCCGATGGTCATTATAAGAAATTACCTATACAGTCCTGGTGGTGACTAACTCTCCATGAAAAGTTTAGGGCAGGTTATTGAACGCCACCTAAGGAAAATGCATTCAGATAATGAATTCTTGCAAAAGTGTACCTTACAATGAATATTAGTTGTGGCCATGACTGAGCTTGGCTAACTTTTACTTTGCAGAAATAATTTGTGTCACTGCTTACATGCTTGTTTTTTTTTTTTATTATTTTTTTATTTAGACTTCATCAGACTCCCAGTTCTTCCAGTTTCTGTACAACTGCATTTCTGAATATACTTCATGCCATTAAATCAGCTTCCTTTCTCCAATCACTTGATTCATTTAGGATACTTAGTAAATAGGAAAGATGACAAACAAATTACATTTTGATATGCCACATAAACAAAACAGATCCACATGCCATGAGCTTTTACAGCATTTTGAGGACTAGACCACATAATTTTGCCCTCACACAGGCTTGAGCATATTTTAGACAGTATCATATGTACAGATATGGTTCTCTGAGAGGAAAGAAAACACTGTAGAGAAACAAGAAACATGATCTATTATGACTTTAAAAACTCAGTGTTCCTCAAAATTCAGTAAGCACAACTGCATCAGCCAGTATGCAAGTAAGAATTTAACAATCGCAGTACAAGTTAAAGTCCTCCAGCAGAAGAGTTTCCATAACTTTCAGATGTGTCTGACCCAAATATGTGTTATCATGTCATTGCTGTCAGCCTCCAAACAGTAAAAAGCCAAGGAGAGTTTTTACAAGGTATTAGCTTTTCTAATAAAATAACATGTTGCACATTGTTTTGTATTTATAAACCATATCATGCATTGTCCTGTCAACAAGCACATGCATTTTTTTTGTTGTACATTTCTCTATCAAGTCAGGATATATCAAACTAGCACATAACATTAATAAAATCTGATCTACAGCACAATTTGCTTTCTCTGTACCCACCTACAGAGAGAAAGAACACTGACAGTTAAAAAAAAATCTGCCACCTAAAATGTTCTTGTTCAGCATCATAGAAGTGTAGAATGCTTTTATTTTGTAACAGTTCTGTAGCAGCAACAAAGCTAGCTGAAGCAAATACTCAACCGATAATATCCCCAGCTGTATTTAATTAATACTTATTTACTAGCAGTTGTGCCAAATCCAGTGAAGTGAGACAGAGCTTTTAACATCAAAATAATAGTGCAAATTGAAAACACAAAATATATTATGTTCAAGTTATTATGCATGACTACTGCTATTTCATTAATGTAACATCAAATTAAACAAACAGCAGTAGGCAGAGTCTGATACCCACAGATCTGGAAGTGAAGCATATGAGCATGGTAATAAACAGAAGGGGAAACAGAAAAGAAGAAAGACCTTATTTATCTGCAGAAATGTGCATCTCTTTTATCATTTTCACTGTATTATGATTCATGTCACTAGTTCTTTGAATAGTTAAAGCTATTTTCCTGGAGCTTGAGGCATCAAAGGCAATTATCCAGTGCTTAAGTTGTTGTCATCCTATACCGTATATTAAATATCATGCACAATATATCGCACACACTCGATTTAAACCAGCTAAGGAAACCATCTGAAAACCATGTGTTGATTATTTCAAATGAGCTACATGTAAAAACAACAGCAAAGTGATTCTGTTACTTAAGGAGTTTTTGGCACAAAAATGAAAATATAAGATCAACACCAGCAAAGCCTTCCATATATTTAATTACATTTTTTTTTCAAAAAGTAAGACAAAAATGACTTTCAGGCATTCCTTAATGATCTGAAACAAAGCCATGCTTTCAACTTGAATGTTTTAATTACAAAATAAATTTCAGTTTGAATAAGGCCATCTTTCCTTCACTTAATGTGGGTCAAAGTTTAATTTCTGAATTTCTTTGACTATGATACCACCAAAGCAAATCTCAAATCAAGAATTATATTACAGCTGGTAGCATCATTTTAAATACATGTTGAAACGTGTGTAATTATGGGTCTTTCTTTTAAAGCCTACAGTGAGGTAAGTTACAGGAAGCATGTAGCTATGTGGTATGTAAGCCAGTAGTTTAGGTGATCTGTGGGGACCTATAAGTTCCATGCAAACATTAACCTTGTTCCCATGTGGGGAACAGGAGATTTAAGATAATATCCCACCAATTTTCCACATGACTTCTGGTTAAATTTAGCAGTCAAATTATCATTATACTGAATTGACCTAGGACAGTACTTAAAATTATTCGAATGAGAAAAAGACTACTGATTCCTCAGTCCTGTCCTGCAAATTATAAAACAATGAAGTTAGCTTTTAACTCAAAACAAGCATTGAATTACTTTTGTAGCTTCAGGTGACAGCATGTTCTTTTATAAAAGGGCTCTAAGTTAATATGTCAAAAGGCAAATTAAAAAAAGTCTTAAAAAGCTGGACAGACATGTTTTCTCAATTGTAGCATTTGTGATGGCTAAATATAAGCATGTGTGCGTGTCATTTGTCAAGTCACAAAACGGTGTAAAAGTGTAACACTCGCATTACAAGTGCAAGGCAGTGTTGCTCCTGTCATCTTCTTTAAAGACATGAATTTCACAGGAAAGACAGGGTTTTCATTTTTTGGACAATCTGCCTCATTTGATTGTGCATTTATTCACTTCACAAGGAACATTCCATTGCATGTTGAAATACCACTGACAATCGCCCTGCCTCCATGGCATGCAGGTATGAAGATGTGGCCATGATCCAGGTGATCAGTGTTTAACTAACAACTCGACTCTGGAGAAGCTGAACTGGTAGGGTGGGAGTAAGCAATTTGATATCATGTCACTTATCATTGGGGGAGCTCTGGACCACTGTAATGCTGACACCTTCTAAGGAGAGAGGTATACAGCATGCAGCATATGGCCCAGGGTGATTGTGGTAGCAGTGAGTATTTAGACTGGGGACTTGGAAGCCGCGGTGGTGCAGTGGTAGCGTTGTCGCCACACAGCAAGAGGTTCTCCCATTCGATTCACGGCTGGTGTGCCTTCTGTGTGGAGTCTGCATGTCCTCTCCGTGGTCGAATGACATTCGAAAGACATGCGTGAATGGGCGTGCCTTCATTGAAGGTTGGGCGTCGGGCTGGCATCTCGGCACCGTAAAAATCTACTGCCAATCATTAGCAGACTGGAGTTTTGCTGTGGCGTCCCCTAACTGGGAAAAGCCGAAGGAAGAACAAAACTTGGGGAAAGTATGGATGTGTATACTGGAAAAATTGAGTGCAGATGTCACCTCTACAAGGGGAGGGAGCTAGGTTCATAAACAAATGCAAAGTTATTACCAGCATATCATGGCACCCCTCGTAGCATCTGACCCTCAACTCTAAAGGAACAAATGGGCTGAAGAAATCTTGAGCCATGAGGGGAAACAAATGGATCAATGGCTCTCAGCACAAAGAGAAATAAATGAATCTATTTAGTTGCAGTGAAGGAGTTTTGAAGGTCATGTGTGATAAGGACCTCAAAACAAATTTAAAAATAGAACACCATTGACAATGAAGGACACTGGGCATATCATTGAGGCACTTCTTCCGCACAGGAGGGTTGAGTCCTTTGACTTCACTGCCAAAAGTGGATGATATTCCTTACAATAGCCCATTGTACATCCTCACTTGGACATGAACAGACATGTACAAATAAGGATATATGAGGTATACTTCTCAACTGTACAGATTTTTATAGAATGTTCAGATTTTTGTCGCATATTTTTGGTCTGTTCCTGTATGGTCTTCTGGCAAATCATTGGAGACTGAAATCACTAAATAATACTAAATAATGACAGACATTTGAATTTGAGACTTTATATCCTTCAGAAAATATATAATAATGCAAAATCTGTTATTATAGTAACTTGTCTACGTTTATAGGAGCAATATTAAATTCTGTCTCTATTTTTGGGCCTTTGCCCCCCTCCATTCCTTCTGGCTTTGTCTGGATTTCTTGCACTTAGAGGTTGAGAGGTATAATATGAGGTCATAAGAAGCCCCCCCCCTTGACTGCTGCATACGTGATAGGCATGCTACAGTTATGTTGTTACCCAGCAAAAGTGAAAGAATGGGCAACCTGCCACCATGGTGGTAGGCTGAATATTCAGGGGTGAAAAAATAAAATAAGACAGTAAGGTAGCTGGATTTCAAGCAAACAATAGATGCATATATAGTTACACAGAAAATTCAAACAGCAGCTAGAGTTTTAAAATGAAGAGAAAGAAAGGGAAGACAGGGGAAACAGTAGCAGAGAGGTATGCAAGCAAGGACTTAGGATTTACAGCAGTAGCTAGAATGACCAAGTAGCCAACACAGGGAGACAGCCATGAAATAATTTTTAGGTGGTTACTTCGGATCCAGATTTGCTCATTTTAAATGTTGCTTGGGGCTTGGGTGCCTCAGGATCCCTGCTATTTTAAATAGTGTATCATTTTCCTTTCATGTACAACCTCAGCCGTTGAGCTTCACAGAAGATTTTCCAATTCACCTAGCACTGAAGAAGTCCTTTATGTCATGTTAGTGGGGATCTTAGGCTGTGTAGCTGTTCTGCAGTACAGGAAGCCTATATAACTTTTAGGCAGTCAAGTAACAGAAGGTTAAGAAGCAGTACAGATAAGAGAACTGCAGATGGGGCAGGCAGGAAGTGATCTTTAGTAATTTGGTACCCGCGGTGGTGGTGCTGCAGTAGCGTTGTTGCCTCACAGTAAAGACGCTGTCCGGTTCGATTCTCAGCTAGAGCGTCTTCTGCATGGAGACATGCATGAATGGGCGTACCTTCATTGAAGGTTGTGCGTCAGGCCTGGCAAGCCGGTATGTAAAAATCAACTGCCAATCATTAGCGGACCGGAGTTCCGCTGTGGCGACCCCTAACCAGGCAAAGCCGAAAGACACAAACAAACTAAGGATTATAGAAATTGGTGTTTCACAGAAATACAATTTTGTAATTCTACTATAACCTCACTTACATAGATTAGCTTTGTACTATACAAATTATCACTTGAACTATGATATCTGTGTATTATTTTTGATTGTTGCCGAAAAGGAAGTATTCTTGTCAAAATACTATGTGTACCAAACACTCTTTGATTTATATACTTACCAGGAAATTAAATTGTTAAATAAGGAAACAAACAGCCCTTTCATGTACATTTATCATGCATCATTCATTTACTGATGTTAATGTGCTATAGATTGGCTAATAGCTTGATATATCTTCAGAAATGATCAATGCAGCTGGGTTCAAATTAATGAACCAGTAATAATTTGAGAGCTTCTGTTACATTCTAATACATATAAAAATCAAACTAAAACTATTTAGTGTGTGACAAAGACTAGCTACTTTAAGAATGGACAAGTGGCTTAATTTCTGAAAGCAATGCAAGATAAAATATTATTTATCAAAACATGCCCTGTGATACAGAATGAATTCCACTGCAGGTGCTAAGAGTTGCAGCCAAAAGTGACTATATCCACGATTGCGGAAAATTCAGTTCAAAGACACATTAACCGCAATGAGAAAAGACCTCATTATTGGATAATATGCATATCTCTAAATCACGTTGTGTTACCACTGGTGTGAGGAAGCACTTTTCTGCATTAAGCACATCTGGTAGCCCATGCATCTCATTTGCAAAGGCACCCCCCTTTTGTGAATTTGCAAATGAAATGCATGGGCTACCATGCATCTCATTTGAAAAGGCACCCCCCCCCCTTTTGTGCATTCTCATACAGATGAACAGCCAAGCATACTGCTTACCTGTCCCTGATATAGCCTCTTTCCCCTGCCCCTCTTAAATCATGGATGATTACATCAGTCAATAATGCCAGACATCATTAGAAATTCATTATTTTTATTGTTCAGAAAGTACAGTAACATGTTATATCTGTTGCTCTATTAATTTTTATGTGCCTCAGAATGATAATAAAAAAAATCTCCCTATTGTCATGTAATGTTCCTTCTGGATTTGTTCTGAAGTCTTGAGCATAGGCATTTAGAGGTATAGAAGCGTACCCCCCCCCCACAATAGACACAACCGCATCCATTTCAACTGTCCCTGTTCATTGTTCCTCTGTGGCGACCTTGAACAGGAAAAGCGGAAAGGAAAAGAAGAAGAATGTCTTATTTTACACTATTCCAAGTGTGTAGTGCCCCCCATCTCATACATCTTTATTGCTGCAAAACTTTCAGTCTATTAACCTTTTTTTTTTTTGGTGGCATTACAGTAATAATTAAATTTCTCTGGTGTCTAGTGGTCCCTTGCAGTACAGCAAGACTTACTTATTAGTCTAGGGGAGTATGGAAGAATGACAGTCCGGTTACCTTCAAGTTGTCGAACAGAAACTTGTCAAATGACAACCTGTTGAACCCAGAAAACTAGCTGATTGAAAATCATATGATCAAACATGCTGGAAGTTGTTCTGTGCAAGACTGCAATACAGTGAGGATAGGGGAATTTGCCTTTTCCCCACTGTAGTGTAATCTCTGAGTTGGTATATATAATTAGCAGGAGGTGTAGAGGCACAGGGGGGGGCTTTTCCCCCTGCAAATAGTAAGTTGGGTTTGTCTTTTGACTGTTTTCGATAGGCTTCTGATCAATAAGTTGTGCTCAATCAGTTGCCATTCGATGGATCGAAGTTTCAATGAACTGTCAGACTTCCATCAGTCCCCTACACACACACACACACACACACACACACACACACACACACACACACACACACACACACTCACACGCATGCATGCGCGCGCTCCTTACCCAGCTGCACACGCACCCATTCACTCATGTGCACCCATACACACACACACACACACACACACACACACACACACACACACACACACACACACACAACCTAATAATTATGTAACCCCCTACTCTAAATATCCAGACTGCTAAACTCCCAAGAACTTACCTGTAACAAAGCTCACCCATTGAAAATAATGGGTGAATACAAACTTTTTTACCAAATTAATTAAGTCGGTCAGCGGCATAAATGTCTTAGCACACTCACTAGGGTTGCCATCCCTCCGTTTTTTTTCCAGACTATCCGGAAATCAAACTGATTCTCCGGTAGTCCAGAAAACACTGTACAAACTCCAATATTCTGTTTCAAAAAGGAAACAGACTATTGGAGTTTGTAAATTGGCTTATTTACTATGCTTTTTTACAGAAAAGCATAGTAAATCAGCTGAAAGCAGGCAGCAGGAACAGAAAAAGAGGGCATTTCCTGCCAGGTGATGTCATTGTGACATCACAAAAACAGGCAGATGTGGGCGGAAGAGGGGTGAGGTGGGCGGGGTTACTGGTGACACGTGGGGTGTGGCTTTACTCTGGTTTTAGCCACAAAGAAATGCGGCAACCCTACCACTCCTCCAGAATGACTCATTAACATATAGCTCAGGCCAAGGAGAAAGCCCAGCACAGTGATCATAGAAAACGTGTCAGATCAGTGCAGTAAGTCTGCCTGTGAATCAGAATGGGATGCCTTCCAGTGCTCCCAGTCCTCATTAGGGCTTAAAACTGGTGGCAGCCCTTTCGGAAGCTGGCCCATGATCTAGTTAGATGTCAGTCTTAGAATATATACGTTTAGCCTGCTTTCACCATACCTACACAACTGTGAGTAAGCACTGTGTTTTCTCTAAAGTTCCTCGGGCCTCAAAACTGATTATAGTAATTCTGGGTAACTGGTAGTGCAGAGAGAAAGCACCTAACCCGCAATCCCCTCCCAACAGAATGTCAAATTTTAACTAAGCACCTCAAATAATTTTCCCATTATAACAACACATTTTAGAACTCATGAGTAGCACACACAATTAGTGAACTCTGATGATATAGACAACACAAAACCTAATTATTGCTAAGCTATGCATTTTATACAACTGATTACAACAGTGACTGCTTACAGCACTGCAACTTTGTTACTGAATATTTTGTGTGCCTTTCCTTAGAATTTATGTGCTATAGAGCATCTAAACTGAAATTTGATCAATCTCTATAGTTTAGTGCAAATAGAAATAAAGCCTTACCTGTGAACCAGATGATCCAGGGTTGATTATTGGCCTGTCTGCTGGAGGATCTGCCTTGAAATGGTGGGAATCAGAGGCCAATGCCAACTCACCCATCCTATGGAGGCACAGGGACCTGCTGCACTACTGACACCCAGTGGAAGTCAGTGTAGCAGCAGGCATCATTATGGGCAGAGGGATTCACTTCAGAATCATGAATTTCCAAACATCGAATTTCATATGATCAAGACAATATGATCGATGTGTCAGAATATCAGGATTCGGAAATAATCCAAAATAAAAAAAACATCTTTTTAAATGTTTCTGCAGGGACTTTGCCCCCAACATCCTGATACTTAAATATACCAACTCCGAGATCGCACTACAGCAAGGAAAAGGGAAATCTCCATTCCACGCTGTATCCAGATCTCCGTTCAGAATTTCAAAGTTCTAAAACTTTGATCGTATGTTCTCGACCATATAAATTTCAAGGTTTTAGGGTTTCAAGATTCTGAAGGAAACCTGGGCTGAGACATCCATGGCCTCCAAGTAGACTATTCAGTCTCTGTACCTGGGGTTAGATCCATGCAGGAAAGTATACATAAACAACTGGGTCAGCACTGAGGCATTACAAGTACATCAAGATTCTACAAGTGAAATGCAGGCTACAGGAAGCAATAACCCTAATGACTGCCTGAGAGAAATGTCCTTCACAATTAGCTGTTATCCAAGGGAAGTGGAAGAGATGAGTACTAACAGGAGAGGTGATGGTTAGCAAGCACTGAGAAAAAGACATAGAAAAAAATCTATATCTCTTTCTGCCCATTTCCACTATAAAATGACACTGCTCAGTTTGTTTGCTCTGAAATCCAAAGATGATTTTTCATAATAAAGTATGCCTGAAAAAGAAGCTAACAATATTTCTAAATAAGGACTACACACCAAACAGGTGCATCTAATTTAAGACTACGGAGTCTCATCTTTTCATCGTACTGTTAATTCAAGTACATTGTGTATAAGATGACTTTGACCTTATAGACCTTTACCTGTGCTGAATGCTTCATTCTGTATATTACAGGTGCTTTTCATGAACTTGTTTCTCAATGGGATTATTGCAGAGTCTTGTAATTAATAATCATAATCAGTAGTACCAGGTAAGCAAAGAATCATGCCTTCCTCTAGCATTTCCAACAACATAACTGGCCTGTTGCTAACTGATGTGCACATCGCTGAATGGGCCAATCAGCTAGCAATGTATGAAATGTGTCACAAATAATCAAATGGTAAAACCTTTGTGCCCTGTGTTATGTTGATAATGGCTTCTAATTTATTTTTTCTTTGCTCACAGGATAAGTGAAATAGTTTAAGGAACCTTTTCAGCCATAAGCCATTTCAGAGATTAGTACTGCTGTGACCTTGACGTTGATTATAGTAGGTAAGGTGAATCAGGAAGATGCAACCCCCCTCAAAAAAACTGTTGCCCCAGGGTCAGACAAACACTGGAAAGATCAGCAGTCTTAATTAACTGGGATTTCAATGAAACTGTCTTTCTGCAAAATGAGTTGAATCCTTTCAAGAACTACGTTAAATAATCGTACCGAGAATACAGATGAAAGTGGGATAGAAGGTAACAACTGTACATGCAAAACCATGTTAAAGTATAGGAAAGAATGATCAGAGTACTGCAGAACCTCTAATCAGTAAAGATCGGTAGTTATAGTAAATGTGAATGGTAGACGTTTTCATTTCCTTTTACATCACACATGCAAAAACAATCATTATCAGAGACACAGCACTAGAGCCAAATAAATGTGGCCATCTTATAGTATATAAGTTCATAATACATCAAAGAAAATTATAAAAAATGGTTGTAAAATCAATATAATTTGTATTTAAACATGGATGTAAATAAGAGAGCAAACAGAATTTGCCACTGTATCTGAAGCAGTTGCAAATATGTTGTTCTTAAGATGTTCCAGTAACTTAAATTCAAAGGTTTTGAGGTTAGTTATGTCTTTGTACAGTGGGAAAAGAGTTCCCTGCAGCAGCCCAATATTTAGAAAATGCCTTTTTATCAATTTTAATTGAAATCTTGTGAATTTGGAGACTAACAACATCACTGTTCTGTGATCTCAGAGGCAGGATAAAATTTGTAAATTACTTTTCAAAAATAATAATATGTGCAAGTGGGAGGAATCAGTAAGCAATGTGATCATTAACTGGAAAGCAATTGGTTCTTTGTAGGGATAAACATTGTGCAATTAAAATGGATAATATGTGGCTATTATATCAAATTCTGCATGTCAGGTAATGTCCCATGAGTGGGAGGTACTGCTAATTTTAGCATCAAAGTTAAGTAGTATTTGTATTTGTTGACTGGGAAGGTCTGATGGGGTACATCCCATTTTCAGTGGTATTTTGGAGTGAAACACTCCCAAATACATTAATGTGAATGTCTTTCATTACAGTTGAAAAATAACGGCATAAAATATTAAGAATTTTGCATTACAGTTTTAAAAAGAATGATTGCTATTTCATGTTTAACTACAACTGCATATGTTGTGAATGTGATCAGATTAGCTGCACAAATGCCTTACCACAGGCATTTCCAGTGAGGGCAAGATATACTGTGACAGAGTTTAGTAATATTTGCGTTAATACAGACCTCACTGTTTGGCATTTGAGATTGCTGGCTTGGTAGTTGTTGTTGTTGTGTCTTTCGGCTTTTCCCGGTTAGGGGTCGCCACAACGGAACTCCGGTCCGCTAATGATTAGCAGTAGATTTTTACTTGCCGAGTTGCCAGCCCTGATGCACAACCTTCAACGAAGGTACGCCCATTCACGCATGTCTCCACACAGAAGCTCTAGCTGAGAATCGAACAGGACAACGTCTTACTGTGAGGCGACAATGCTACAGCAGCACCACCACCTGTTGGCTTAGTAGTATATTTTCTAAATCAAGAACTATACCAGCCTTGTACATCTTTTGCACACAATAATCAGTACAAGATTACAACAGTATACATTAGTGGATTAGTATAGAATATTAAGAGGATATGAGGAGTGACTGAATATGAAAGGAAGGCTTGTATACAGCTACAGCTATAGATAGACTCCAAGTGTATACTGCTATAGCCATAGATAGACTCCAGGTGTATACTGCTATAGCCATAGATAGACTCCAGGTGTATACTGCTATAGCCATAGATAGACTCCAGGTGTATACTGCTATAGACATAGATAGACTCCAAGTGTATACTGCTATAGCCATAGATAGACTCCAGGTGTATACTGCTATAGCCATAGATAGACTCCAGGTGTATACTGCTATAGCCATAGATAGACTCCAGGTGTATACTGCTATAGCCATAGATAGACTCCAGGTGTATACTGCTACAGCCATAGATAGACTCCAGGTGTATACTGCTATAGCCATAGATAGACTCCAGGTGTATACTGCTACAGCCATAGATAGACTCCAGGTGTATACTGCTATAGCCATAGATAGACTCCAGGTGTATACTGCTATAGCCATAGATAGACTCCAGGTGTATACTGCTACAGCCATAGATAGACTCCAGGTGTATACTGCTACAGCCATAGATAGACTCCAGGTGTATACAGTTTTAGCCATAGATAGACTCCAGATGTATACGGTTTTAGCCATAGATAGACTCCAGGTGTATACTGCTATAGCCATAGATAGACTCCAGGTGTATACTGCTATAGCCATAGATAGACTCCAGGTGTATACTGCTATAGCCATAGATAGACTCCAGGTGTATACTGCTATAGCCATAGATAGACTCCAGGTGTATACTGCTACAGCCATAGATAGACTCCAGGTGTATACTGCTATAGCCATAGATAGACTCCAGGTGTATACTGCTATAGCCATAGATAGACTCCAGGTGTATACTGCTACAGCCATAGATAGACTCCAGGTGTATACAGTTTTAGCCATAGATAGACTCCAGATGTATACGGTTTTAGCCATAGATAGACTCCAGGTGTATACAACTATAGCCATAGATAGACTCCAGGTGTATACGATTTTAGCCATAGATAGACTTCAGATGTATACAGCTACAGCCATAGATAGACTCCAGGTGTATACAGTTTTAGCCATAGATAGATTCCAGGTGTATACGGATACAGCCATAGATAGACTCCAGGTGTATACTCCTATAGCCATAGCTAGACTCCAGGCATATATGGCTATAGCCATAGATAGAGTCCGGGTAGCTCATTAAGAAAGTTTTGAATTTCATGGGGGGGGGGGGTAGTGTGTGTGGCTGGCAAAACTAAGGGGTTGTGGCTGACCAAGTTTGCAGATGACTGCAAACTGTGTGCAATTATTTAATCACCAAATAATGTCAATATACACAAGTTAGCCAATTAGTGCTAGTGGTGATAATCTCTCTGAATCCTAGGAAAATATTTGCCCTTTCATTTTCTTAGAACAATTGCCTTGCATTTACAAAAGCCATGAACCTAGATGGAATAATACATTTTTGAACACTGTCATCATCAAAATTAAAAAAGTAGTGTCCCAGAATAATATTTTTTGAAAATATTATCAAATCTTATACACAGAAAAAATAATCCACCTGGATTCTTCACCCATACCATATAATTGCATGGAAGAAGCAATTTTTGATCTGTATCGAGAAAATCTTTTCTCAGCAATAAATTGGTGGACTTCCTGCTTACATCCTCAAAATACAAGGAAACAGAATACTGGCACATGGTATGAATAGATGAAAGGAAAAAATGCAACTTTCGACAACAAGTATAAATGCCTTTAGCATGTCTCTAGTGTGTGTGTGTGTGTGTGTGTGTGTGTGTGTGTGTGTGTGTGTGTGTGTGTGTGTGTGTGTGTGTGTGTGTGTATATATATATATATATATATATATATATATATATATATTTTTTTCTAAACAGAGAAACAGGGAGAATCAACTACTTTTCCACTCTGACTTAAACAGACCTCAAACAATTGATCTTTATTGTAATTCTTCAAAGTACTTCTCATACTAATACACAATAACAGTGGAAGCATAAGCTTCACGTTAACATCTGCATACTGGCATAAACATATAAATCCCTTTACCCTACTATACAAATTATATACTCAGAAGTAAAGGAAGAGATATGATTGGAGAAATATGTCTTAAGGAAAAACTTTATTTCTTGATGTTTGCCGTTGTTCTATTGCAGTTTGTTTTATTTTATTTTATTTATCTTTTTACTTTAAAGTTTTTTTTTGTTTATTTTTTTATTTATTTATTTTTTTGGAGATTTAAAAATTCTTGGCTAGGGCATTTAAAAAATACTTGTTTTCCATTCACTGACTGCAAATAAATTAAATCTAGCTCATCTGTGGGAGGAACTGATGGTAGGATTTCTTATCTAGTGTAGGAGTAGAGGAAAGGTTTTAACCACTGGGTGCTGCAAGTACTCTGGCACTACTGCTTAATGTGATAATATGAGACTGCACTGTTTTTTTCCAACCACCTGCCCAGTGTACTATTGTGCTTTTAAGATTAGTGGCTTTTTAGCTTTCCCCTTCATCATCATCATAATCATCAGCCCCCTTTTTCCCATTTTCTACATAGTGTCAGGGTATCATGTTAACTGTTGCCATCTCTCGCGATTCAATGCCACACTCCTGTTTCCTTCGACACTAATGCTTGATTGTCACAGATCTTCTCTCACAAAATCCATCCATCTCTTTGGTAGACATCCTTGTTTCCTCTTACCTTCTTCCTGTCTGTCCCAAATCTTCTTCACTAGATTGTCTTCTGCTTTTCTGCACATGTGTCTGAACCACCGCAATCTGTTCTATTTGCTCTTTTCTGCAGTTGGAGCTACTTTGACTTTTGGTCTTACATCCTCATTTCTTCATCTGTCTCACAGTGTGCATCCTACCACCCTTCTCAGGCACTTCACTTCCATCACCTCTCGCTTCCTCATCTGCTCTGCCTTTACTGCCAAGGTTTCTGTACCATATAGTAGTATTGGCTACACCACTGTCTTGTACAACTTACTTTTCAGCTTCTTTGGCATTCTTCTGTCATAGACTACACCTGAGACTATGTCAGTTGGCTGTAACCCCTCTGATTCTAGCTTTCACTTCTTCATTCACATTTCCCTTGTGATCAACCACCCCTCCCAGATACTTGAGGCTATTAACCTGTTCCACAATCTACTATAAATGTGAGTTTACAAGCTTCTCCCATTTTTTATCTCACCTACTGATATTACTGGACACTAAAAGAACAAATGAAAAGTCCTTCCCCTTAGACAGTTAAACTTGAGTTAACCTGTGTTTCATATTGTCCCACTCACTTAGTGTACACTGCAATAAACAGAGTATAACCCATTTTTTTGTATCTTACTTTTAAAATCTGTAATATCTTGGACAAGGCTACACATTACTGAGGAGTCTACAAACTGCTTTTCAGGAAAAATCAGCATGAGATTAGTGCTTCTGCTTTGCTCCTGGTGCAAGAAGGAGCAGAGGGACATTATTTCCTAGCCTTCTTTCAGATTACCAATCAAAGGCAAGCCTAAGAATTGCTTCTTAGGAGCCATTTTGGGATTAATTCTACTTCTTTGCTCCTGGTAAGAGAAGGAGCAGAAAGACCTTGATTCCTGGCAGTCTCTGATTGGGCTGTGTGTATCGGACTTCCCTCATTGGTCTGATTACTGTTTTGGTAAGAACTTCCTTAATTTTCATTTTGGATCTGTTAGAAAAAAAGTGTATTTCTCATCATTATTTTTCACAAAATGCATATTAACTTACAGTTTCTTGACAAATGAGCCAAACAACATGTTTATAAAGTTTATTTTAAAAGCAATACATAGTATAGATGCATGATTATGCAAACCACAGTTACCTAAGTTGTACTTTTCAAGTGTTTACAACTGCATTCTAATATCAAGCTATAAGTGTATTAACAGATGACTGAAGGTGAAGACGTTAAGGGATGTTACTATGATCAACAGAGTCTAGAGGAAAGAAAACAATGTGAAAGGGATTTTGTTTTATGTGAGCTCTGGCCTCTTTAAGCAGGGGATGAGTAGTTAAAAGGAATGTTGGGGAGATAGCATGTACTGGTACTGAAAAATACAAGGTCAAAAAACAAGACAGGTTGCTAAGCCAGGTGGCTTGTGTTTTTAAAACATTATTGTTACTAAAAACATGGTTGTTAAGGATTCACATGCAGCACTAAGCGAGACGCATGAGGATCTGCAGTAACCCTGTCTGTTAACTAATATCAAACATCAGAATTCTGCATGCATGTTACTGATAAGAAATAGTAGATGAACTGTATGTTTTTGCTGCTTGGTGAAACTGATTTGAAAACTTTGTGAGGTCAGTCTCCCAGTGCTGTGATTTGTTAGACTGAAATAAACAGAGAAATGTTTTGCATATCCTGAAGTGTTATTCTTGACTCAAGACTAACAGGTAAATCATTGTTATTTATGTATATTTTAATTGCACCATAACAGATCTTTGAGCTTCTTAGCTTCTGTTGTGTCAAGCTGCTGCATGTGCTATCCAGGGTATCTACCAAGAGATTATAACAAGTGTACTGAACACAGCAACATCAAAGACTATACTACATCTCATGAAGCAGTTTAGGATTTGCGCCACTGTTTTGCTTCTAGTTAGCAAAGGAGTAAAGGGTCACTGATATTACTAGCTGCTCGCAGCTCTGGTGAGACTTTGTTAGTACCTAGATAGTAGCCAGTAGGTGAATCACCACTGTTTATCACTCTTGGAAGAAAAATTCTTTCTTTTCATTAAGTACTGCTAGATTAGCTACCATCTAACATAACCTAAGATTATTACTCTAAATACTTCATCCATAAATTTTCAGTGTCTCGCTCCAACCCTTGAGTATAGTGGCATGCTTTGGTCCACCACCCACTGGCAACATGACTCAACAGTTTGATCTCACCCCATCTGTGGCAACTTTGATAACATTAGGTGTTTTAGGCAGTGCAGCAACTTTATACTTACTGTCTGTTCACTGCTGCTACCAGCTGATAGAACAACTTGTGAGAGATGTTATTGTTTAAGAAACATGGAGGTAGACCTCTCCCATAAACCAGCTATTGGTAAGCATCATGCCTTCACAATGCCACATCATTCACAACGCACCACTAGACCCATAACTTATTCTTAGGGTATAAAGAAAACTTTGCTAAAGCATCCTAGAACATAGTCTGACAGATTGAGCCTTCAACACAAGAGGCAATACCTACTCCTTTCCCACATGTCCATACTGCAAATCCACGCAGCTCACCTAAGAGTCACCAGGAAATGGACCTAAGCCCATATGGTCCACTAAAGCTGCTTCTGCAGAGGGAAATGTTTTAGTTGGAGGTGACTCTAGATTTAGGTATATAGACTCCATATTCACCAGACTGAACAAGAAAAAGGTGAATGCAAGCTGTTTATCTAATGCCACGATCTATGATCTCATGAGGGCCTTTAAACCAGATGGATATGATTACGACCTTGTGGTTGCACATGTGGGAGTGAATGACCTGATGCAATGCACCCAGAGGAGCATGCAGAGAGACATGATGGGAACGTATAGTCTATGTGTTAGAAGCAGGAAAGGCACTGGTCTTGAGTAGTATTTTGCCTTAACCAACGATGGTACTGGATGCTAAGGCAAAATAATTGGATTTAAAATTTGGCTAAGAAGTTTGTGGCATTCTATGGGGATCCAGTATATGTTGGCTTGGGATGAGATGGTAGACAAGACTTCCTAGCTTGCCAGGGATGGCTTACATCTCTCAGGTCAGGGGTTCAGCATACTGGCTAAAGCCTTTGCCGCCTGCACAGTGACATTTTTTAAGCAGAGTCCCACTATTGAGCATTCCTACATAGCAATCTTCAAACTCCAATGGAGACAACATCATGGTAGCTCTTCTCAAAGCTTGGAGTCTAAAAAGAAAAATGCTTGAGCTTGAGGTCTTCTTACAACTCAGATATTCATATTTGTGTAGTTACTGAGATATGGTTTCAGAGCAAATACAACACTCCATCTATGCCTGGTTTTAGCAATCTATCCTGCCTTCAGGGCCTTAAATAACTTTGAGGAAGTATCTGTATTTGCCAGAAATACTGTTACCTCATGACAAACTACCCATGACCCTAACTTTGAGCTTCTGGAGAGCCAAATCACCATTAACAAACCCAACTATTAGTTCATCACTAGCTACAGATCTCCATCAGTGTCCTTCAAAGAGCTTGGAAATTACCTTAACACCATTGAGGGTTAAATATCAAACCAAACACCTTCTTGCCAGGGGTTTTCAATTAGCCAAGCATTAAATGGCACACGTACACCTTTAAAAATGGATTTGATCACCATTTTCTAGACTTTGTTAATACCAGTATGCTAAAGGAAATTGTAAAAATACCAACTACATGCTGTAATATCCTTAACCAGGGCCTTACTAATCTAGCCCACAACTTACCTCACCATACATTTCTGCATCTCTAGTTAAATCTGACCACACATCAGTCATTTTCTCTGTCAGGTTTAGTGGCATCACCCCATCACCAAATGGAATGATCTTTGGGGACTTCCCTAGGGCAAATCTATTTCAACTGATGCAAAATTCTCAACAATCCTCTGCAAACAGAGCCAGCTGAGAGGGCTGCTACCTTCACCTTTGATGTTTACCAACATCTAAACAGCTGCACAGAAAAGTCAATACCAGTCCACCCTAAATATAATGGTAAATTTAGGAGTAGACTTCTGTGGTAGAACTCATGTATCAATGAACTTTATAATACAAGTAGGAAAATAATGAAAAGTTGTAAGAGATTTTAATCTCCCTGCCTCAGAACCAAGAGTACTATTAGAAAATGTAAACCAAAGTGTAAGCATAAGGTCAGTACATGTACAAGTGGAAACTACAAATAGTTCTTCGGTTATAGCAAGGAAATTAAATAATAATGTCAAACAGTCCACTGAGCTCATCTACAAAGGTATCACATACTCCAGTCCCAGTGATATAGCCAATATATTAGCAATCAGATTTTGTGCTAACTTTATCCCACCTAACTACTTTGTTGCCCAAGTTTCTCCGAACACTTAGTTTGCCATGAAATCCCCTTAAAACAAGTCTTAAAATCTCTGTTAGTGGCTAAAAGTAATACTTCCATGAGACCAGACAACAAACGAGGCTGCATTATTATCAGCACAGATATGCACTATCTGAGCCTATGCTAAAACTTTCCAACCTCAGCCTATCTACAGGGTTTGTGCCTGATACCTAGAGAACAGCTGCTCTGAACTCCCCTACACAAGGTCTTATATGCAAATCCATGGAACATACAGAAGAACTAATGTATGTAGATACAGGCAACTTAACTGATCTAGATCATAATCTGTTTGGTTTTATAAAGGGCAGGTCCTGTCTCCTAAACCTAGTAAACTTCTTTGAAAAGGTTACAATGGCTGTGACAGTGAACACTCAGTGCATACTGCATATCTTAATATGGCCAAGGCTTCTGACATCATCCCCCATCCTGATATTGTGAAAAACCTACATAAACTTAATGTAATTGTCTATCCATTTTTCTTTATGCCTTGTACAGTTCCTTCATCATCACCTCTCAAATCTATTTCAAAGTTGTCCAAAATGAAAAAAAAACTAAATTTCTTCCATTATAAATACATTATAATGTCTCTCTCTCTTTATATATATATATATATATATATATATATATATATATATATATATATATATATATATATATATATATATATATATATATATACATACATACACACACATTGTCAATTTGCTTTTTCTTCAACACATAACAATGTTCACATTCCTTCTAGTTTAATCTAATGATGGTCTTGCCCACATAAAAATTTCATAGGATATGAACCTTGCCAACTAAACAATGCTTGTAGAAAAGCAGTTTTAATGTCTTGAGGCTCCTATGATCCAGTAGTTTCATTTTAACCTGGCAGTAATAAAGCAGGCCATTTTCAGAGTAACCACACTAATAACAATAGACAGAATTGTAGTTGCCTAAAGATATTTTTGTAATGAATGCAGACACTGACAACTTTCTTTCTGATACTGACTTAATGCTGTATGTTTTTTTATGATAAAGACTGGTCTGTCACCCATAATACTGCGCAATTCTCAATGTCTTTGTAATATGTTCTGTCTATTACAATACTTTTTATGGTAATATTCTCTAAACTGTATGTAGCAATGGCATTATTCTATTCCACTTCTCTAGGGTTAACACAGTCATATGTACGGAACTCAGCAGGGTTGTTTGATGTGTTTTTCATATGATTAGCATTGTCTGGAGGTGATGAAGTGGAAAATCTGTAGGAACAACAGGAGGGCCTGTCAAACAGCAGATGACAGAGAGCCAAGAGAATTTCAGTCCTATTGTTATACAATCTGACCATATGGAACATAATTTAATTGCTGCATAAGACAAAAATGAGAAGGGTGAACCTGAGAAAATATGAAGTTTTAGAGAGAGAATAGAACATTTGGACTTAGTGGACTATTATAAAAGTAAGATGATGGACTGAACAGAGAGTATCAAAATAATGGACATGATAGTTATAACAAGAAGACTGTTTTATGTGATATAAGAAAAAGAGAAAATGTATTATTTATGCATATACAAATATGACAGAAAGGAAAATATTTGAAGAGAGAAAAAAGGTTGTGGTGGAGAACATGTCATTAATTATGACAGGAGCTTATAATTGTAATTTAAGGAAAGAAAGGGAAGATAACTTAAGACATCAAAAATGTGGTGATTTAGTATTAGTCAAAAAAAGAAACTGGACTTATCATTGAGGTATATTTAAAGTAAAAATAGATTTTGTATTATACTCAAAAGATTTGAAAAAAATTATGTGAGGTATAAAGTCTACAGGATTTTCTGATCATAAAGCAGTATGGGTTTTAGTGGTGATAATAAAAATCATATAAAAGAAGGAGAATAAAAAGGTTAACAGCAGACTTTGGAGTATTAAAACAAGAAAAAAAGAAATTGTGGTATGAGCAGATGACCATGAGAATATTATTAAAACTGGGTTATTGGTGTGTTGTATATAAAAGAAAATATAAAATATGTATTTAAATGTGAAAAAATAAATAAATAAAAGAGAATAAGAAAAATATGCAGAAAATTTGAATGAGCTTGAAGGCAAAGTTAAAAATGGAAGTAAAAAGGTAAATGTTTTAGACAGAAAATTATGTGAAAACAATAGGGAAAGGGTTAAGTTATTAACATTTAGCCATTTTAAAGGAAAAAACAAGTTGTTCCCCATGATTAGAAAAACTTGCTAAACTAAGAGAAAGAAATATAGATCCAACTTATGATGAAAAAGGGGTTGTTGTATACACCCAAGAGGAAACTATGAAGATATACAAAACTAAGTATAGAAATTAATAAACATAACAGATGAGATAAAAAAAAGAATTAGAAAAAGAAATGCAGCTAAAATAATTACAATAAATGATAAGGGAAGGAAAAGAAAATCAGTACTAGGTCCTGATGGACTAGGATAGATTTTTTATAAAGATATGAGCAAAGATGAAAGAATATTTTTGCTATATACTAAATGAATGGTTAATAGAGGAGATAAAAGAAGACATCTGTAATGGGCTGATAATATTCATATGGAAAAAAGAAGACAGAAAAAAAGGAGACAGAAAAGATATAAAGAATTGGATATGAATAACTTTAGTAAGCACAGATTACAGAATATAACAATGTAAAATATATTACATCAAGTATTAGGTGATGGTGTCTTTGGGGTTAAAGGTAAAGGAGTAAAAGAAATATTAATGGTTAAAGACATTATAAATTTCATTCTAGGAGGTAATGAAGAAGCAAGAATACTAACATATATATTCCAACTCCATAAGACTTGTTCTCAGTGTAAGCAACCACTTACACTGAGAGCAAGCTGAGAGCAGGTGTTTTGGAATCCCATCCCTATAGTAAGCCTGTTTATAGATGGATCTTACAATGAAGTAAGTTACTTACACTGAAAACAGGCCTTTTGGAATCAGGACAGATTTATGCCAAGAGCAACTCTTTTGGAATGTGACCCATAATATTGCAAAACCTTTTGACAGGGTCAGTCATGAGGCAATGTGGAAAATACTTGAAGCATGTTATACAGGTGAAAGAACAGTTAACACTGTAAGGACATTTTATGAGAATTCTGGGGTAAGGGTGATGGTAAATGTGAAGTGTGAAAAATAATAGAAAAGGGGAATACAGCAAGGTTGGTCTTTTGGTAATAAATGCAATAAAGCAAAGATGTGAATATGGGTTAAAATGTAACATTGAAGTTGGATATTGGGAATAAAGTACCAATATGCATGTTATAGTTACAAGAAATAAGGTATAGGTGAAGTAATAGTAAGACCTGAGATACCATTAAACAAAGTAGGATTGTGAATAAACATAAATGTAAAGGATTTGATAAAGTGAGGAAAAATACATGTAATATATTATAATAGATAGCAATAAATATACTAGAGATAACATTTGGTGAATATGAAGGAGTAATAGAATAACAGAAAGAAAAATTGGAAGGGGTAAAGAAATTGACAGCATGGTGGAAAAGTTTTACACTTTTTTTAAAATATATATATGTTAAATACCTATGTAATATGAAAATTGACATAGGTGGCTTTCCTTTCTCAATTTTTTTGGGGGTAGAAGATTAAATCCTGCAAGAAGTTATATCATTTATTTTATTATATATATATATATATATATATATATATATATATATATATATATATATAAAGAGAGAGAGGGAGGCAAAGGGTTACCTTTGAAAATCCCTATTGTAAACCTATGCATCTGTTCTTAATAATTAAAAAAGAGATCATGAAACTGAAAAATATGGTGGGAAAATTTTGAATATGAGATACAAAGCAACATAGAATAAACAGAAATAAAAAAGGAAATCATGAAAAGAAAAGTTAGTAATGAAAGAATATATAAATAAAATAAAGTTATTAAAACTAGCAACAGGAAAATGTGATTTTAAAAGAAAGTAAATGTTTTCTATATCCCTGGAAAGAATTAAATGAACATCTTTAAAAAAGCTATATTTGAAAGAAGGAATAGATATGAACATTTTAATGAACTAAGTAATTTTTTTTGTGCGTGTGAAAGTTACCTGTACAAAGCAATATGAAATATAAAGTGTTGGAAGAGAGGAAATGTAAAAACATGTAATACAGAAGTAACTGCAGAATGTTTTTTTTTCCCTGAACTACATAAATAATAAGAATATTGGGGAAATATTTAAAAATTAATACACCTGGAATGGATTTGAAAAAAATAAATAAATATGGAGATGGTGCTATATTGAAAGTGTTAAAAGTGAAGCAAAAGTGAAACTGACAATGAAATAAGAGTTTGTTTATTGTTGTATGCATGATATGGAAAAGGAGAAGCGGAAGCTTAACGTAGCAAATTACAGAAGATGAGGAAATGTTGATGGAAATAAAGGGATGGCTATAGAGAAAGAGATGGGTAGATGGATGTCTTTTTTAAATAGGAAAATTGTATTAAGATTGTTTGTGTTATTTTTCTTTGATCTTTCAAAATAAGATTGTTAAATGAAAAAAAGAAGAATGTGAAGTTGGATTTGTAAAGGATGTAAATGTATATCATGTGAAATTGTGTAAACAATGTGAAAATCTGCATGTAACATAGATAATGCATATAAAGATGTAAATAAATATAGCACCCCCTACTATATTCCTGTTTTAAAGCCAGTGGGTGCCAACAGGAAGGAGAGATATCCAGGAGTAGGAGCATGAGGAGTGTTGTAAGTTTCAGCAGAGAAGAGAATAATCTGGAAAAAAATTTGGTGAGAGTAGTCATGTACGAGAAGGAGTCAGCAAATTTTCTGTTGCTGAGGTCAGGAGAGGGGATTCTGTAGTTATAGTACTTACAGAAGAAGGGTTGGAAGACTTTTTTGTGTTGATTGATGAGTGAAGATGAACCAGAGGACAATGTTGCTATTCCATGGTCTTAGGCTATTAAATTGGTTTTGGAAAGTGAATGAGGGGACCAGAAGTACAGAAGATGCTAGGCACTGGGAAGATGAACTGCAAACATCAGTGTACAAGAAGTTACAGAAATTGGTAGAGGGAATGCTTATTAAGAGAAGCTGTTATTTTTAGTATAATGATGAAATATACAGACAGAAAAAATGGTATAGCTATGGGGGCTGTTATGGCCCCCAGCTATGCAAATATAGTCCTGATGAACTGGGAAACATAAGTTATTTTAGAATCAGTTTTTGCAAAACATATCATCACGTACAGATGTTTATTGATGATTTGTTTTTTATTTGGGAGGGTTCTGAACAAGAACTCTTAGATTTTATTAAACGTGTTAGTGAATCCACGAGTTGCCTTTGGTTGACATTTAATTATAGGAAGGAGAACATTAATTTTTGGACCTGAATGTGTACTGATCTAGCAATGCTTTAAAAGTTAAGATTTATAAAAAGGAAGTGCAAAGTAACAGCTATCTCCTCTACAACAGCATGCATAAGTTTAGCCTGAAGAAAAGCATAGTGAAGGGCAATTCACTAGAATAAGCAGGTTAACAGATGAGGCAGTATTTTATGAAAAAGAATGTGAAAAACTCAAAAGGAAATTTCAAGAAAGAGGGTACCCCAAAGACATCAGTAATAATTCCTGGATGGAAGTAAAAAATGCAAGGGAACATAAGGTAGCAAATGTAAATAGCAAGTCAACAGAAAATGAAAAGCATTTTTCCTAAGCATGTATTTTAGAAAATTCAGTAGATGAAAGTAAAATCAAAGGAATATTCAAGAATAATTGGAGATTTTTAATGAATTTTCAAGAATTAAAAATGTTATAGGGGGAGACCCTATTTTTGTCTCAAAAAGAGAAAAGTGTTTAAAAGACTTTTTTAACAAAAGGAATTTATGCTCAAGTATGCCTAATGTTTTGGAAGTGGGGATGAAAATATGTAACAGTTGTAAGTTATGTCAATATATGAAAGAAGATAAGAATGTTGTAGTGACAGCAAGAAGCTTTGAAATTAGGTTGAATAATTTGTATAATTGCAGTTCCAAATATGTGGTAAACATGGCTCTGTGTGAATTATGTCCAGCATTTTATATAGGAAGAACCATTAGAGAATTCTACATGCGCGTGAATGAACATATAAGAGCAGCAGACAAGATGGATGTGAGCAATGCCTTGGCAAAACATTTTAAGCAAAAACATTTGTTAGAAAAAATAAGGCATGCTTCAAATTTGTAATAATTGATTAAGTTAATGGTTTTGATTATAGGTTTGATGCAGAAGATGAACTGGATTGGAGAGAATATTGCTAGCTAATTAGGCTGAATCCATGCGTATACCCTGGTTTAAATGATAGGGAAAACTTTAAAGTTGTTCTTAGAAGGAAAGGGTTAAGGCATTAAGTGCTTTGTGGCACATGTTATTGTTATTATGTATTTAAATAAGTCTGTTCATTATACAGCTTGGCCTGAAGAAGTTCTATGAAGAGAATGAAAGCACTTACCAGTTGGATTTTTATGTAATGAAGTCATTTTGTGTTTTTAGCCATTTTTTTTATTATTTTGCTTTTTATGACTATTTCCATTTGTTTGCTTGGAAGTTTCATGAGGTATTATTGGATTATATGGCTTTTACAAACAAAGATTTGGCGCCCCAACCTGAGTTAAATTCAAGCTTTTTGCTGGTACCATCAGGATTTACTCTATATGACACACCTAAGGAGTCATTGTTGGACAATGGCAGAGGTTTGGTGGAAATAGTGGCTTCCCAGTCTGAAAGGGTGAATCCTGTTAACAATAGTGTGGGTGCTCCTGGACATTCAAATTTGGGTGCTATTCCGAAAAGATTTAATAGCACTACAGCTGCATCTGAGCCCACAGAAACTTGCTGTTTGATTGTCTCAAAGGACCAGATAATCCATTTTTATTGGAACCTAATTTGCTGAACAACACTGCTGCTATTGAATTGTCAGTAGATGATGAATTCAACACATTAGAAAAAAATGTGTTGAAATATGAGACCACAGTGGGACACTTTATTTTTGAAGCCTTTTTATCATCAACTAGAGTACCTAGGGGCTTAAGAGTAAAGTGTGCACCTGCAGGAGACAATTTTTCTAAAGAGTTCTTAGATGCTTGGCAAGCCCTGAATGAAAATACAGGGCTTCACTATGTGAGGCTATTGTTGGAAGAAAACACAAAAACTATGAATACATTGAATAATATTATTATTTTGAGCTACAATAGGCTCAAAATACTATTTCAGCAAGCAATGTTGAAGCTAAATGGTCTAGGATTCTGGACAAAGCTGCAGCTGAAAATGAGAATCAAAAGAAACATAAAATGAAAAAAATTTGCAAGAGATAAAAGGATTATGAAAAAGGGGTGAACTGTTTCTTTAACAATAGCAGTGAGTGTCCTGAATCTACTGTCATTCGAACTAATGAAGAGAATGAAGTGGGTGGGGCCGCAGGAAGTGACAACGATGTTGCTAGGCAGAATAGCACAGCAAAACACAGGAGAATGAGTTCTGAAGTGGAGTCAGTGGATTATGTGTCTGAAAACAGAGGAAAACAATTCACAAAAGAAACACAGGGAAATAATTATTATAGAAATACTAGCACTAAGTCCAACAAAGGAAATTTTCAAAAGGTGGATGCATATCAAGATGGTTGGACAGGTATGAAATCATGGGCTCAAGTAGCAGCCCAGAAACCACAACAGCAAGGGGGGAATCAATCAACAAAAGGAAATTTCTTCTGGAAAAAAGTAGATGGCAAGAGGGATTTCAGGGCAAAACGAATTACAAAGCAAAGAAGTGGAACAACAATTACAACCATTGAACCAAGGTACTGTGACTGACTCATTTAAAATGATTAATTTGTCGAATGTGGTGTTAAAAAAAACACCATATTATGGTATTAAGCATGATATTGACTTTTGTGCCTTCTGCTAGGGCTGACTTAATAAATACCATAAATGCACTTAGAGAGTTTGTCAGAACATTACATTTAAAATGCTTATTTAAAGACTGTATCAACTCTAATAAGGTTCAGGAAAAAGCATTATTTAGAAAACCTAGCATGTTTAATCCAATTCTTAGGCCAGAATTGTAAGCTTTTTTGGCAACATGTGAGAATGATGTGAGAAAATTACTGTATGACAAAAGTGAACCTGTATTTTATAATTTAAACAAAGAAGAAAAAATACATTGTTTGAGTTAAAAAATGACACTAAACTGTATATTATGAAAGCAGATAAAAGGAATGCAGTTGTAGTGCTTAATACGACATTTTATGCAGAAAAAAGGACCTTGATGCTAAATGATGACAAGTTTTACCAAATAACAGTGTGGACATCTCTTAAAAGAGCATATGGAGTTGTTGATGTATATATAGAAGAATGTTTTTTAGATAATTTGATTGACAAAGAAACAGTGGAGTTTTTTAGAGTAGAAAAACCCAAACTGCGAAGTTTTTTTTGGACTTCCCAAAATCCATAAAAACCTGAATTGCCCTGATTTTAGACCGATAGTAGCCAGTCAACGCAGTAAGATGGAACCTCTTGCCAACTTCATAGATACATATTTACAGAAGTTGGTTGTACAAAGTAAATCTTATATTAAAGATTCCTTTGAATTCAAAAGTTTAGTGAAGAATGTGAAAATAGATGATTCCATGTGATTGGTTACAACAGATATTGCTTCATTATATACAGTCATACCAAATGTAGAAGGGTTGGAAATGGTGAATAGGGAACTTCATACTTCAGGATTATTTAACACTAGACAAGTGAGATTGTTCACAGAAATGTTGGGTGCTATTTTATCATATATTTTTTTGAGTATAATGAAATATACAGACAAAAAAATGGTGTAGCTATGGAGGCTGCTATGGCCCCCAGCTATGCAAATATAGTCCTGATGAACTGGGAAAAAGAACCTTTTTTAGAATCAGTTTTTGCAAAACATATTATCATATACAGATTTTTTATTGATTTATTTTTTATTTGGAAGTGTTCTGAAAAAGAACTCTTAGATTGTATTAAACATGTGAATGAATCCACAAGTTACCTTCTGTTGACATTTAATTATAGGAAGGACAACATTACTTTTTTGAACCTGAATGTGTACAGATTTAGCAATGCTTTAAAAGTTAAGATTTATAAAAAGGAAGTGCAAAGTAACAGCTATCTCCACTACAATAACATGCAAAAGTTTAGCCTGAAGAAAAACATAGTGAAGGAGCAATTCACTAGAATAAGCAGGTTAACAGATGAGGCAGTATTTTTTTGAAAAAGAATGTGAAGAACTCAAAAGGAAATTTCAAGAAAGAGGGTACCCCAAAGACATCATTAATAATTCCTGGATGGAAGTAAAAAATGTAAAGGAACATAAGGTAGCAAATGTAAATAGCAAGTCAAAAGAAAATGAAAAGGATTTTTCCTTAGTATATATTTTAGAAAATTCAGTAGATGAAAATAAAATCAAAGGAATAATCAAGAATAATTGGAAATTCTTAATGAATTTTCAAGAAATTAAAAATGTTATAGGGGGAGACCCTCCCCAGGATTCATCAAGCTCTGCACGGTGTGCAGGAATAGTGCAAGAGCTGCTGCATGCAATATGGGCTGTGAGTGATCCAGGAATGAGCTCCCAGGATGTGCACGAGCGCTCCAACACTATTCCTGCACAGACACAGCTCCTGTATGCCAATTACCCCATTTGCAGGTAAAAACCACGCAAATGAGGTGAATTAGTGTTCCAGGAAGCAGGCAGGAGTCTGTGCAGGAATAGTGTAACCTGCAGAAATGTATTCGGCTACCAACCGAATACATTTCTGCAAATTATAAAACGGAGGCATGACAGCTCCAAAGAAAGCATGTATTCAATGTAGCAGACATGCCAGTGGCCAAATAGATGGCCATTGGCATGGTAAATAGTTGCAAAATTATAAAAAAAACTTTTATTTTTTTTGGCTGAATTCGGCCGTTTAAGCATAGGGCAGCAGTGCACAAACGAAATCAGCCCAAAAATAAAAAAAAAGCTGGAAATAAGCTTTTAAACCAAAATCAACATTCTGTCATAATTGTCAATGGCATGCAGAAGACAACAATACCATTGAATAGTGGTTGCTAAAGGGGAAGGCTGAGTGGCAGTCTTGTAACCATGCATTAGCAGTCAGTTTTATGCAAATGGGGGGACTGATACTGAATCACAGATTTCCCCACAGTGTTAGCTAGCACCCAACCATGTAAGTGCAGCAACACCATGGTACAAGCCTAAGAGATAGAAGACCTCATAAGGGGGAGTGTCATGCATGCTGTAAGCTTATTGGAGCTCTGTGGCCCGTGTTTGCCCTTAGCTAAGGACATCTAAGGAAGGGGGTGTGTCTGAGGCTGCCTACCAGTGTTTACATTGCCTAAACAGTTGTGCTCGCCGCACACCGGGTTTTAATAAAAAAAAAAAAAAAAACCAGGAAATAGCAGCTCTGTTCAAATCTGAGCACTGGGTATGCACGGTGCACCTTGGGGCTTAAATGGGAAGGCAATGGGAAGGGAAAACAGCAGTAGAACGCCAATCAAGGAGAACTAGCATAGCTGGTAGGTGAAATGTTTCAGAATCAGCCAATTACACAGGCAGCAGCCCAGCCCAGCTCAGCACACTACTATAAACTATGCAAACACCTTTCACTCTGTTTTTTTCCACAAACTCTACACCACCGGTGTACACAGACAGGGAAATTTAACCAGACAAACCTAACAAAATGATAGGGGTTGCTGTCGCTCTCATACAGCAATATATGGAAGAGGCTGAGGGTGGTGAGGATGAGAATGTTGACGACCAACCCACAGTGAGGAGAAGAGTGTACAGACCCAGGGTAATCTACCAGGGGATACATGAGCTGGAGATAGTGGAGTGCTATAAGGTGTACAGGGACATCCTACAGCAAATTGTTGAGCTGTGCCGGCCACGCCTCACATACAGAGCCAACAGAGGGGAACCCATCCCAGTGGATACCAAGGTATGTGTAGGCTTATTAATACTAGCCACAGGTACCTTCCAAAGGCCAACTGGGGATATCATGGGGATCTCGCAGGCATTAACATCCAGGGTACTCCAGCAGTTCCTAGATGCCATGTCAGCACATGCCAGTGAGCACATATATTTCCTCAACACCCATGAGGCATTGACCAGCAATATGCATCTCTTCCACCAAATAGCAGAATACCCTGAGATAGTGGGTGCTATAGACTGCATGCACATACACATCAAACACTGCCTGGTGAGTGGGGTAGGGTCTACATAAACCCCAAGGGCTTCCCCTCCATCAACTGCCGGGTCATGTGCGATGTCCAGGGCATTATAATGAATGTGTGTGCTGGCAGCCCTGGAAGCTATCACGACTCCCACACCTGGCATATGACACAGCTGTACCAGAGATTTGCCAGTGGGGACATCCCATATGGCCACCTTGTGGGGGATGCTGGTTACACACTGGAGCTGAGGCTGATGACACCCATCAGAAATGCACACACACCCGAACAAGAACTCCATAATGAGGCACACGCACAGACAAGAATCATAATAGAGCATGTGTTTGGGATGCTCAAGTCACTGTTCCAGTGCCTGGACATATCCGGTAGAGCCTTGTAGTACTCTCCAGCTACATTTACATAAATTTTCATTGTATTTGCCATGCTACACAATATGATCCTGCAGAAACAGCTGCAGCAGGAACACCACGGGGCAGGGCCACATAGCCCCCCACCATTGCCAAGGCCAGCACAGGCACAGAGTGACTTGGAGGAACAACCTGAGCCTGCCCATGTAGGCAGAAGGAGGCATGCCCAGTATGCCCAGGCTTTGGAAAGAGGCAACGCATAGCACATACACTAACACGGTAGGAACACAGGGAAAGACACTTCTCTCTGACTCGCACATACAGTAAAAGGGATGCCAAACATGACACTACCTGTGCTTTACCATGTATAGGGAGTGTAGTATGTGCATCCAACATAGTCAGCCCTCCAGCACCATCCTCAATACTGGCACAGCCACAAGTAACTCACTCTTCCTGTAAGTTGTTGAATGGAGTAGTATGTTCTGCTAGTTGTAGCTATGGTATGGATGTGAGCATGCAAGGGAATCGGGTGGCTGAATGGGATGGCAGCAAATAGTGGACACCTATATGGGCAGCATGGAATCCATAACAAATAGTGGTGTCAACAAAGTAGGCAGTACTAGACAAGGTGACAAATCCCACTGCTGTACATGTGGCCCAAATGTGTGTCCATAGGACAAACACATGCATGTCAGTGTCACATACCCAACAACAGCCTCAGCCAGCAGGACAGGTGTAGATGACCATAAAGAAAGGCTGTGCTAAGGCCTGCAATTAATGGCAATGGATAACAGCCCCCCTGCAGACCTACACAGATAGACTACAACAGGTCAGGCAGTTGTATGTTAGTTCTGCAGGGTATGAAGTCTGAAACTGAAATGTAGGTCAAGAAAACCTAAGATCTGTACTCTACTGATATGCCTCTAGTCTGCATGATAGGTCAAAATACAAAACAAAATGGAAGCCAACAGAGTACCTGAAATACCAGTACAGTCATAGCAAATGTTTACAGTTGTCAGATGTGCCCTCCCCCCACAATCCTATGTAGAAATACAGTAACATGTAGGAGTGGGGTTAATAACAGTGGAGCACAGATTATCTGAGCTGGCCCAATTTACAGGATAGATTGTTGCATGTGTACAATATGCAGGGCTCTGTGTGTTAGGTTGTTGTGTTTTGTACATTCTGTGGAAGTGGTCAGCATGTAGCCATGGAGGATTGTGTCCTGGTTGCCTATGGCCACTACTGTCGATGACAGGGCCATGTTCTGATAACTGCAGTGCCAACCACAATGCATCCCAGCAAGACCCAATTCAGCAGACATCCATACTCATTGTTCATATGTCAATATCTGTCACCATCTGAAAGATGGACATGCCATGAATGTGGGCCCAAACATACACACAGTACACAGGTGTAAGTACCCTAGACAGAGTACATAAAATGTAACTGTCAAGTGCACACACCTTTGGAATTGTGCACACAGGTTAGCAGCACATTAGTTGTCTGTGTAGTATGGAATACTGATGTATTCTGGCCAATCACTGGCAGACCACAACAGGCACAGTTATGAAGTAATGAGAGAATGCATATGTCCCCGCACAAAGCAGAATAAGGGGAATGTCCCAGGTATATCTGTGAGTCAGCTAGAAGCCTCCATATCACACATGCATTCAGCTCACCCCACCATCATCCACATGTTTATCACAGGTTATATCCCTGCTGTTGGGAATGAGTACAGCATGACCCCCACTTCTGTATGGGAATACCCACAGAATGCAGCATGCTGAAGAGGTGTCCTATGCAGGTGTGTCCCACTCCCTAGCTGTAACAGCACCCTGCCAGCATCCAGACTAATGAATGAATATGGACAGGACTATTGCCATTAACACCTCGCACACTTACCCTGTCACCCCAGGGGAATCCAGTGGCTTGCAGCCTGGGACTGTAAAAATACAGAATGCAATGGCCTGCTATAGATGGCCTGCATCACTACCAAATGCCCTACAGTCCTCTGTCAAAGGCCTGTACCTCACCCATACTGCCAATGTATGTTATTTCATGGGGTCCCAAATAACATAACACAGTCCACAGAACACAAATGCAAGGCCATGTCAACAAATCCCAGTAGCATGCCCACTAAGTCATATTGCATGAACTGTGGACCAACCCTTAAATAACCCTGGGATGAAGGGACAACTATAGGGATACTTCACAGATATCACTAGCATAATATTAGGAAGAGGATAGAATAACAGAGTGGGGGGTGTAGAAGCATAGACACCATGGAGTGTGTGAAGTCTGAAACTCTGATGTGTGCCCATACTACCCCTGTAATGGGTATCTACAAACCCGCTCGTAAACCACAATGTGAAGGGGAACTGACCAGATACATGAGCCCTGCTTCTGGGTAACCTGGGTGAATCTGTACAACTGAGTGGTATGGCCACAACAGGATATGGCCATTCTGTTATGTTGATAGATGTACAAGCAGGGGATCCTCAGCCACCACAGTACCAAGGTGCTGGACATTTACACAAATCCATTGTCAAGTGTCTGCAGCTACCCCTTCAGAATAGCATGAGTGTGCAAGAATATGTAGGCTGCAGACCACAATACTGGACACAGCTTCATTCATCTTGTATTTCCCAGCAAATAACTGTAAGCAAATAAGTATATCTGTTGGTAGTTGATGACATAATACATCACAGTGTAAAACAGTTCATGTCTGAATATCCCTGCTAACACCAACCATGTAACACAAGCAGCACAGACAGCAGTAGTTACAGTATCCTATCTGTCACCCATTGTGACTCCATATTGTCAAACTATCTGCAGATATCCTGCAGAAACAGGTTGCTAGCTGTAGGTGTAGAACATAAAATGCTGAACTGGAGTACAACCTATCTGGAATGGATTCACACACACAAATACAGAAGGTTATACTGGGCATGCTCCTACACTTAGAGAAATGAAGCCCATGTCTGACAACAAAATACAGATGGTCATACTGGGCATGCTCCAGCACTTAGAGAAATGAAGCCCATGTCTGACAACAACAGTGGACTATACATATCTGTCAGTCGCAGATGTCTGTGCACACACACCATATTTCACACCATTCATGCTTTGCACACACATTGGATAGGAATACTCACACATATCCAAGGCCAACACACTATAATAGGTCAAACATACACACACACTAAATATACAGAACCAACTGATATTGCCAACATTCTGGCAGATAGGTTCAGTGCTAACTTTACCCCCCTCTCATCCCCTAAAGGGCCCATCTCTATACCGGAAGAATGCAAAGTTCCTGTAATCACGGCTGTACAGGTAAAAAACACGCTGACCAAAGCCAAGAACACAGCATCCATGGGACCTGACAACATCCCAGGCTCCATTCTACACAAACTACAGAATGAACAGGCACCCCACCTAAGTACCATGTTCAAGCATAGCCTCACCTCAAGCTTTGTGCCCATTGAATGGTGCATAGTGATGGTTATCCCACTCCACAAAGGGGAAGCCACCATGGACCCTGGGAACTACCACCCCATTAGCCTGACGAGACTGGTCTGCAAGGCTATGGAACGTATCATCATGAAACTTATAAACAATGACATTGGTAATCTCCAAACTCTGGACCCCACCCAGTTCGGGTTTGTAAAAGGCAGATCATGTCTCCTAAACCTGATAGACTTCTTTGAAGCGCTCACTAAAGCCATAGATGAGGGTAAGGTGGTTTACACAGCCTATCTAGATCTTGCCAAGGCTTTCAATACCATCCCCCACTCTGGAATTATAGATAAACTCACTAAACTATGTATAAATCCCTATGTCACAAGATGGGTTGACAACTGGCTCACTGACAGAACCCACACTGTGAAAGTAGCAGACTCCAAATCCAAATTCAGACCAGTGACAAGTGGAGTACCACTGGGTTCAGTCCTGGGTCCTCTCCTGTTTGGTATCTACTTCTCTGAAGTACAGGCTAACACAGAAGGTCTTTGGCTAACGAAGTTCATAGATGACTGCAAACTAGGAGCCATAATCAAAACTCCTAACGATGAGGACATCCTACAAAAGGGCCTCACTGAGACAGATGCCTGGTGTCAAAGCCATAGCCTCAAGCTCAATGCCAAAACATGCATTGTCATCCATTTTGGTAAAATATCTGTACCCATGAACTACCACATAGGCGGTAGTCTACTTAACACTGAAATTGTGATAAGAGACCTTGGGACATAGGTGGACAGTAGTCTCTCCTTTGATAATCACATCGCCACAGTAGTCAGGAAATCATTCTATGTGGCACACCTCATCACAAAAGGTTTCTCATCCAGGAAAAAACAGGTCATTGTTCCCCTATACTCATCACTCATTAGACCCATTATAGAGTACACTGCCCCTTTTGGTATGTAC